>NC_136625.1:12901322-12906318 GCF_933228915.1 Telmatherina bonti
GCCTAAAAGCTTAATACATGGATTTTGCAAAAAGCCAAGACAACTTTATAAATAAAGTTACACAGTTTGACATGATGTGCTATTAAACTGTTGTTTCTTTTCATTTAAAGAAACGTATTTAGGTGCATTTCAAGCAGAATTTTAATTACACAAAAATATAAGAGGATTTTATTTGTTCGACGTTCCTTTCCCTCAGTTCTTAAAGGTATCTTTTATCTTTCATTTTCCATTTGTTAATTTAGAAAATTTCTATTAATATTTTTAATGCCTCAAACTGTAAAAGTCAATCAATCAATCAAAACTTGATTTGTAGAGCACTTTCACAAACCTCAAAGTAACCAAAGTGCTGTACAGGTCAAATAAAATAAATCAATATTAAAAGCACTAAAATAAAGACAACAAAATAGTTAAAAAGACTAAATAAGATAGAAAAGACCTAGTGGTCCTGCTGTCTGGAGTTAAAAGCCAACATAAAAAGATGAGTTTTCAAAAGAGATTTAAAACCATTTAAAAAAAAAAAAAAAAAAGTATCTAAGTAGTTAGATTTTAGGTGCCCATGTTATTTTAAAATCGTTCAATTTCTCTGTATTGCATGAGAAGCCCTGAGATGTGCAGATGTGATGCAGTGAGTGTAATTCTGCTCACCGACCAATTCTTCTTCACTCTGTTTCTGCCATTTCCAGTCTGGTGAAGGTAACTACGTACAAAGTAAAGTACCCGATGATGCGCCTCTTCTACTGCTCTCTGCTGATTGGCGTGACTGACACAGGAGTATTCTATTGTGTAACACACCCGGGTGATAATGAGTGGCTCTACACAAACTGCAGGTAACTTTTAGCATTTTTTTAATCTGTCATCACCTTTGTTATTAAATCCTAATGAGTTTTACTTCAAGGTTTCTCGAATCATTAACATGTCTTTAGTTTAGTTTGTGAGAGTGCGGTTTCACTTTTACATAAAACTTAAAAACCGGTTGCTGTTTGTCTCGTTTCCAGCTGGCAAAATGATGTTTTCATTCGAGGGATTGTCCGTAATGACGAGAAGAGCTTGTGGCTTCTGGCCGAGTCAAACAATGAAGTTCGCATCGGTTTCATTGTGAGTTTTATGCAGTTACTACATTTTTTAAATAATTTTTATTCTATATATTGAAAGCTGAGTGATCAGTATGTGTAATTTTACATGAAGGTTGTACTGACGCATTGCATCAACAGTTTTTAAGACAAACATTGTCAATTAAACTGTTTAGTAAATTTTGTGGAAAAAAAGTAAAGTTTGTGGTTTTGTCTTAGACTGAAAAAAGAGGCTTTGATTGACAGCTTTAAAAAATGCCCAAAACATTTTTTTTTCTTTTGTTGTTCTAAAAAAAGTGTCAGAAAGACATTTTTCTTGTACCCTAATAGAACAGGAGAACACTTGTTATTGCTTCTGGTAGCTTGTTTTTATTAGTGTTAAAGATTGCAAGATTTGCTCTCTATGTTCTTGATCAGTTTACAGGTGACAAACTTTTTTTTTCGTTCTGTTTTTCTTTTTGTCTGTTCTCAGTTTGGTATGGGTCCCACAGTTGAAATCTCCCACGCTTTTAGTCATTTGGAATTGAAGCATGACATGGAAGAGAAGAAAGGAAGCTTGATAACAGCTTTAACTCTGGACAAAGGTAGAGAATACTGCTGAAAACTAACTAAATGTTCATAGAATGACTCTTTTGATGCACTGATTCCTCAGAAAAACAAAAGAAAAATCAGTCATATTTAAGTTTACTTCACAAAACAAAAGATCCTGAGGAATGTTTGCTTCAGAAGTAACTCAGGTGATCATTAATTGATGCATTAATCAAACCATCACTTGAGTTTCCTTCCAAAAGAAATTCTGTGTGTGTTTGCAGCTGTGATGTCATATGCGTGTGTGTGTTTCAGAGTTTGTGGTCTGTGGAGACGTGCATGGGAACATGTGGTTCAATCAGCCGCCAGATGTCGCCTCATGGAGCAAAAGCAAACCTGTAAGAGCCAAAAGATTGCATCTGTTTGGTTTCAGCTAATGACCTAGCTTTTACAGTGTCATAGCTGGATAACTGAAAATGGCTTTTTTTCAGTCTCATTTATAGACTTAAACACAGACAGATTAGGATTTTAAGTAAAAAAACAAAAAACAAAAAAAAAAAACATGAAAAAAGCCATAAATTCTTATAGGATTAAAATTGTTAGGTTTTTTTTTTTGCTATGAATAAAAAGCAACTATAAAGATTTTCTCCATCGCAAATATATGAAAGAAAGTGGCTTTTTTTTTTTTTTTTTTTTTTTTTTTGTCCTATCGGGGCTTAAAGTGGAACTATTATGTGCATTTCAGCTGATCGAGTTATTGTCACAAATCGCTTTATTTACTTCAGACCGATCCTCTCCGTAGGCTGTCAGATCAGCCTGTGGGCAAAACGAGTGGATTGAAACTCTTCCGCATTAAGCCCCGCCTCCCGCCACTTTACTACATCGGGAGCGCGCACCGCACCTGCTTTCGCCGTCATTGTAACGTCTCATAAACAGAAGGATTAGGCTAATATGAATTCAATAAAAATATACAATAAAAATACATGTTGGAACCTGAATCAGACCCTGAAAACAAAGTGGAAAACAGCAACCCACAGCAACGAATGCAGCAGGATGTCTCTTTGGTAAACTCACCAGCCATCGTTGGAAACAACTTGATCCCACGTTTTCCACCTGCCTGATGTATTTTTATATGCCCTTGTTAACCAGTAGAAGGTAACCAATCACCGAACCTTATCCCCCGGGACGTCACAAGGATTTCCAAGTAGAAAAAACTCTCTAACACAACGTGTTTTTCATCGCCATGGAAACCGAGCGGAGAGAGTGCTGCAACTCAAACACGCGTTTAGGTGATAAAAACAGTGCCGTTCACATGTCTGATGAAGATTCAACACTAACACTGTAGAAAGCTCAGAAAACTCCAAATATCATAATAGCACCCCTTTAAGAAAAGAAAGAGTTCAGTGAAATATTCTCCTGTGGAGTTAATACTGATGTTTTCTCATTAGGCTCATGGCGACAGGATCAGCGAGCTGAGACTCACTGACAGCAACATCATCTCTGCCTCCTACGACCACACAGTGAAGCTGTGGGATAGAAACACAAAAAAACAGGTATGCCACAGTTTGCAATGATTGAATCTGCTCATATTTTTTATTTATAACACAGTCAAAACCAGGAACTAATATTATTTGTGGATAGTTTCAGACAGATGTGCTTTGGAGCTACATGCGCTTTCTTTTTCTTCCTGTAGGTGGGGATGTTTGTGTGTGGAGGTCCTGTTCGGTTTTTGGAAGTGAATCCTGAAAAACCCAGTGAGCTGGTCTGCGCTGATGGACAAGGACAGCTTTATTTCCTCTCATGGAAAGAGTAATATTTACATTGCACTCCCAAGGCTTGGATTTAGAAATTTTACATAATCAGTACTTACCAAAGATTCTGAGGATTGGTTTGTTTTGTGTTGTTATTTTATTTAATGTCAGTGGAATATAAATGTTCTAAAAAAGGAAAGCAGATGTAAGTGTATAAAGTAACACTGCTCTGTGTTTTTGGGTGGGTTTAATTGGGAGCAAATATGAAAATTATTGATGTAAAAAGCAAGTTTTCAAACCAATCAGCTTTAAATTCTGCATGATGAGAATTCTTCATTTATAGTAATTCAGGTGATGTAACAGTGAGAATATGGAAAATAAAGCCCTCTTTGAAGAGGAAATTATATGTTTGTGTCTCCAATAAATTATATCCAAAGCATCTTTCTGTTTTGTTTAATAAACCAGGCCTTGTCTAAAATGTTTACTTCATAAAAAAAGAAAAACATCCTCTCTCACCTACTCATCCCATCTTCCAGGGTACAGGGGTGGTTGTTGATCTCTTAAGCTCGGGTTCTCTACCAGAGTCCTGGGAGCTTGAGGGTCCTACACAGTATCTTACCTGTTCCCTGGACTGTGCTTTCCTGGACAGAGATGTCTGATGTATCACCAAGTATTCACCCTCCAGGCCTTCTCCAGTTCTTCCTTGAGGCCTTGGTACTTCTCCAGTTTCTCATGCTCCTTTTTCCTGATATTTCCATCATTTGGGGATGGATACATTGATCACTACAGCTTTCCTCTGCTGCTTGTCCATCACTTTGTCCGGTTGGTTGGCCACCACCACTTTATCTGTCTGGATCTGAAAGTCCAAGAAGATCTTACTTAGGGGTCTCCAGTCCGTATTCTGCACAGATGTTCCTGTACACTATGCCAGCTACTTGGTTATGGCGCTCCATGTATTCTTTTCCTGCCAGTATCTTGCACCCTGCTGTGAGGTGCTGGATTATTTCAGGGGCTCCTTTGCATAGTCTGCACTTGAGATCCTGCCTGGTATGGTAGATCTGGGCCTTGATCGCTCTGGTGCTCAGGACCTGCTCCTGTGCTGCCATGATTAGTCCCTCTGTGCTGTCCTTCAGTCCAGCCCTCTCAAGCCATTGACAGGACTTGTTTATATCGGCCACTTCGCTGATCTGCTGTTGGTACATCCCATGCAGAGGCTTTTCCTCTCATGATGGTTCTTCCATCTCATGTTCCTCCAGGTTTCACTGTCTGAGACATTCACTAAGTGCTTCATCCCTTGGTGCCCTCTTCCTGATGTATTCGTGGAGCTTGGATGATTCATCTTTGATAGTGGCCTTGATGCTCACTAGTCCCGGCCTTTTTCTTTGCGCTTAGTGTATAGTCACTGGACTTGGGGTGGAACCCTCCATGCACGGTGAGCAGCTTCCATGTTTTGACATCCCTGGTCTGAGCTTCTTCCTTTGGCCATCTTATTATCCCAGCAGGGTATCTAATCACTGGCAGGGAAGAATTGTCAATTGCCCACTGAGTTGAGTTGACTTCTCTGCCTCACTCATAGCAGTCTGTAAGCTGTATGTTTGTATAATTATATATATATATATATATATATATATATATATATGTATATAT
>NC_136625.1:12906518-12931390 GCF_933228915.1 Telmatherina bonti
CAACTTAGACAACAGACCTGCAGCCACCATAATGACTCAGACCATAGATGAAACTGAAAGGAAGGTAAATGGAGAAGCCGGGTGTATAAGCCTAAATACAGTTTTTTGTTAAGAATTTAAATTGTGAATATCAGCACTTTGTGTTTGGTTTTTTTTAATATATTTAAATTGCATGTTATGTAATTTTTATTGAACCGAAGATAACTTGGTTATGCTAGTTAAGTTAAAGGGGTGCTATTATGGTATTTTGAGTTTTCTGAGCTTTCTACAGTGTTACAGTGTTGAATTCTCATCAGACATGTGAACGACACTGTTTTTTATCACCTAAACACATGTTTGAGTTTGGGTTCCAGCACTCTCTCCTTTCGGTTTCCATGGTGACGAAAAACGCGTCGTTTTAGAGAGTTTTTTCTACTTGGAAATCCTTGTGACGTCCCGGGGGATAAGGTTCGGTGATTGGTTACCTTCTACTGGTTAACAAGGGCATGTACAAATACATCAGGCGGGTGGAAAACGTGGGATAAAGTTATTTCCAACGATGGCTGGTGAGTTTACCAAAGAGAGACATCCTGCTGCATTCGTTGCTGTGGGTTGCTGTTTTCCACTTCGTTTTCAGGGTCTGATTCAGGTTCCAACATGTAGGGCTGTATGCTATGTGTTGACATTCTATTTAGTTTTTTTTATTGAGTTCATATTAGCCTAATCCTTCTGTTTATGAGATGTTACAATGACGGCGAAAACAGTTGCGGTGCGCGCTCCCGATGTAGCGCAGTGGCGGGAGGCGGGGCTTAATGTGGAAGAGTCTCAATCCACTCGTTTTTCTGCAGGCTGATCTGACAGCCTACGGAGAGGGTCGGTCTGAAGTAAATAAAGCGATTTGTGACAATAACTTGATCAATCCCAGCCCTTCTGGGCTCAGAAATAAAAATAAATTAGCCTGAAATGCACATAATAGTTCCACTTTAATGTAAGAATGGCCTACGGCTTAAGAGAGGATGCTGTGGCTCTACCTTGATTTGCATATTAGATTGGCTTGGCACGTAGTGGATGAGTGACTGCAATTACCAGGCAGACAGTGAGGAGAGCTGCACAGTTTTTTTTTTTTTTTACCTTTCATTCTCTCGTTTAATTTCTTCTTATTTCATTTTTTATTATGTTTTGCATACTTAGGAAAACTGCTGAACAAATTGTTGTCTAAGTTTCAAGTAAAACTATTCAACTGAATCCCGTGGATACTGTGGAGTTTTTTTTTGTTTTGTTTTTTTTTTTGCTTTTTCGGTGTGGATTACGAAGGATTAGTGTCAAATTTATGCTTTCTTAAGGACACCACACCAGGGATGGGGTTTTGATGTAGAAAAATGAAAGATATATGTATTTAATGATGTCAACTAAACAGCCTAATTACTGTACAAGTCTGACACCAAAGGTAAAGATAATGATTTCAAGTTCCAATAAAACGCAAAAATATTTATATTAACATTAAGACATCTGTGTATTTGCTTACTTTCATGTCAGCAACATTAAATAGTGATGTAATAGTCACACCACCATTTTTACTGTGAATTTGCATCCATGTCCTCTTTGTTTATTCATTGTATATTCATTTTTATGTAAAATATTGGAATGAAACTATGACAGATTTTCATTTCATTTCAACATTATTTATTCTCTTCACTTATACATGATATAAATTAAAAAACGACAAGAGAAAATATACTCCAGAGTTACAACAACTACAACACAACTATTGTTGTACATTTTATGTATTACAAGAAAAGAAAATGGGAGTAGGAAGAAGAATTAATCTTATTATTCCTCATTTTAAAGTAAACCAACTAGAATTTTAAATGTCTTGTGGACTTTGTTATACACTCATCAGCTTTTATGTTATTGTTGTCATGTTATGACATGATGGCATAGTTGTCTTTACCACCAGCTGCTCTCTCTGTGATCAGTGCATTGTTTCCTTGCTGCTATTAAACAACTTCATCATGTCGTACAGGAAGGTGAGGACATGGAGGGGCCAGAGGGAGGAGGACTGAGACGTAAGAGGACAATAAAGAAGAAAAGACGAGTGAGCAGTTGATCTCTTTCCAAACACCAGATGCTGAGAAAGAAGGAATTGACTTAACCCTAGAACACTAAGGTTGCTACATTGGTTTTGACCAGCGACTCATGCTATGTTGTTCTAGCGTTAAATAAAACGAATGAATTGTCAATTTGGAGCTTTAATGTTAAACATATTGTGATTTTTAGTTTAACTTTCACGTCTTCTGACTCTCACCAGGTTGTGTCGTTCAGAGTCAAGAAAACTCTTCCCAAATTTCCCAAACTTGGTCTGGCTTCAGAGGTATTTACTTCTGTCTGATGGCTCGTCTCTGTTCACCACTGCAGAACCAAACTCTACATAGTTTTTTGATTGTATCATTTACTTGCAGCTCAGTGAGTTTATGTCTATAATAATGCATTTTTACTCCCCAGAGCTCAGATAAAATGCCTGTCATTGAGGAGACTCTTGAACTGCAGGACATGAACCCAGCACAGGTTTATATTAAGGCTTTATTTAATTCTTTTTGTTGTTTTTTAATGAATGGTTTAGTTGTAATTATTGTAAGATCTGTTATTAGTTCCTGATTGTTAAAGAAGCAAAGCAATTGTTACTATGAAAAAAAAGAGCACATTTATAGTGAGTAATTGAACTGTACTGGTGAAATAAGACCATGTTAAATCTGCAGAGCCAAGCTGAATAAACTTCGTGTTACTGTAGTTTTATTGGGAGTGTGAGTGGGAATGGTTGGTTGTGTCTGTGTTGGCCATGTGATGGACTGGAAACCTGTCCAGGATGTACCCTGCGTTTTGCCACATTATTGCTGGGATAGCCTCCAGTTTCCATGTGACACTTAATTGGAGCAAGTGGTTAAGAAAATGGATGGATGGTGTTTTTTTTTCTTCCAGGAGAGCACAGTGGTGGTCCAGCCTGTGGAGATGGCCGCCTGTCCAACTGAAGAAAACCCAGCTGAGACTAATCAGGTGTGTTTTTGTTCTTCCCTGCGCAAAGTTTGCTTTCAAGTTGTCTTTTTATTAACACAAGTCTTTTTTTTTTTTTTTTTAAAGGAGATTAATGAGCTGATGACCTGGTGGAAAGCAGTGAAAGGTCATTATAAATGTGTGCATTTTTAGAATTAATTGAATAGTTTTTTGGATTTTCTTACTATTTGTTTTTGTGTCGCTGGTTTCCAGGTTGGACTGAGTGGAACGAGACCTCAGATTTTCAGGAGGATGATCAAGAAATGTAAATAAAGCTTCTTTAAAGTAACTTTAATTCAACTTACCAAAGAAATGATTAATGATTCAGGAGAGACTTGGTGATTATTTACCGTACATCTTAAGTACTTCTCAGCTTGAGAGTTTTGTGGCTGAAATAAATATCTGAGATGCTTGTTGTGGTGACATCGTGTCCGTTTCTGCAGGGCGTTGGAGCAGGCAGCCGACCGAGTGTACATGGCGGCCCGTGTTTTTGTGCATCTTTTCAACCAGCGGGGGGTGTCTTTGCAGTGCCGCATTCTGGAGCTTTTGGCGGTGGCTGATGCTGCAGATCAGTTCCACAAGAAGACTGTGTCGGCCGCTGTGGGAGGAGGTGTGGCCAGCGTCGCCGGCAGCGTAGCTACGATCACGGGGCTCATTCTGGCGCCTTTTACCTTTGGAGCTTCAATCATCGTCACAGCAGTGGGAATCGGTGTGGCGACAGCCGGCAGCATCACATCAGCGACGGCTAATATTACAGACACAGTTCATTCTAACATGGACCGTAAGAAGGTGGAGAAGATGATCCAGGGCTACCAGGAGGAGATAAAGGATATCAGAGAGTGTTTGGAGTTTGTACAGGTGAGTAAATGTTTTAACAGGAGAGATTTTTAATGTTTGCTTTGCATCTGTGTTATAAATCTCTCACCCACTAGCATCATGCCTAGCAACACTAAGTAGCACAAAAGAGGTCATTTCGAGGAGTTTTTTTTTTTATTACTGTCAACTATTTCAACAGATAAATATTAACATATTTCATTTATAAAATATCAAGTTAGTTTATCAATAGTGTCAACATTTTATAAGAATTAAAACTAAAGGAAAGAAGTTGAGATTTCATCTGAACATTTTAAAGTATGCAGGTCTACCTGTAAACATTAGGGAGATAAAATGAAACTGCTCCAGCTGCGATGGACTGGCGACTTGTCCAGGGTGTACCCCGCCTCTCACCTGGAAGCTGCTGGGATAGGCTCCAGCTTCCCCACGACCCTTAATCAGATTAAGCGGTTCGGACAAAGAATGAATGAATGAATGTTCCAACTAAAGCTCAGATGTCAGGATGGATGGATGGATGGATGGATGGATGGATGGATGGATGGATGGATGGATGATAGATAGATAGATAGATAGATCTTTTTTGTCTATGTGTGTGTGGCACTGTGGCGCATGTGCTGATCAGTGAGAGGAGGGTGGTCTTCCTGAGCAGGTGCATAGCTGTCTCTGCCATGGGCTGTCAGGGCTCTGCACTCTGTGGTAGCTGCTGGTTCCTCGGGGTTTGGGGCCCTCAGGGCCCTCGGGGCCTGCCTCTGTTTCTTAAGAAGCAGCGGTAGCATTTACAGGTATATCTCAGAAAATTAGAGTATTATAGATTCATTTCACATAGACTAAAACATTTCAAATATTCAGTCCTTGAAATTTTGATGATTGTGGCTTATAGATAATGAAAACCCAAAATGCAGTGTGTCAGAAAATTAGAATATTGTGAAAAACTTCAATGTTGTAAAGTCATGGTGCCACACCCTGATCAACTAATTAACTACACCTGCAAAGGTGTCCTAAACCTTTAAATGGCCTCTCAGTCTGGGTCAGATGGCTACACAATCATGGAGAAGACTGCTGACTTGACAGATGTCCAGAAGACGATCATTGACCCTCCACATGGAGGGAAAGCCATAAAAGATCATTTCTAAAGAAGCTGGTTGTTCACAGAGTGCTGGATCCAAGCATATTAATGGAAAGCTGAGTGGAAGGAAAAGGTGCACCAGCAGAAGGCAGAACCGCAGCCTTGAGAGGACCGTCAAGCAACATGCATTCAAGAATGTGGGGAGCTTCACAAGGAGTGGACTGAAGCTGGACTCAGCACATCAAGAGCCGCTACACACAGGCGAATCCTAGACATGGACTACAAATGTCCCATTCCTCGTGTCAAGCCACTCCTGAACCAGAGACAACGACAGAAGCGTCTCACCTGGGTTAAGGAGGAAAAGGACTGGACTGTTGCTCAGTCAGAAGCAAATTCTGCATTTCATGTGGAAACCAAGGTCCCAGAGTCTGGAGGAAGAGTGGAGAGACACAGAATCCATGTTGCTGGAAGTCCAGAGTGAAGTTTCCAGTCAGTGATGATTTGGGAGCCATGTCATCTGCTGGTGTTGCTCCACTGTGTTTTCTGAAGTACACAGTCAACAAAGCATCTACCAGGACATTTTAGAGTGCTTCATGCTTCCTTCTGCTGACAAGCTGTATGTAGATGCCATTTTTTCCCAGCAGGACTTGGTACCTGACTACAGTGCCAAAGGTACCAAAAGCTACCAAAAGATACAAAAAAAATGACCATGGGGTTTCTGTGCTTGATTAGCCAACAAACTCACCTGATCTGAACCCCGTAGAGAATCTGTGGGGTATTGTCAAGAGGAAGATGAGAGACACCAGACCCAACTATGTAGATGACCTGAAGGCTGCTATCAAAGCAACCTGGGCTTCCATTACACCTGAGCAGCGCCACACGCTGATGGCTTCCATTGCCACGCCACATTGATGCAGTAATTCATGCAAAAGGAGGCCCAACCAAGTACTGAGTGCATGGAAATGAAGATACTTTTCAGAAGCCTGACATTTAAATATCCTTTGTTTTCATTGATTTTATGTGCTATTCTAATGTTCTGAGACACTGCATTTTGGGTTTATTTAATTTATTTCATTATCTTTAAGCCACAATCATCAAAATTTCAAGAAATAAATTTTTGAAATGTTTCACTCTGTGTAATGAATCTATATAAACTGTGTTTCACATTCCGAAATGAGTGTAGAAAAAATATTGAACTTTTTTATAAATATTGTAATTTTCTGAGAAGTACCTGTACTTGATTACTTCTATATTTTGTACGCTCTTACACTCCTGCACACAAACATGGATGCACCCACTATCAACTGTTGTTTGATACTGATAATGATTTTACAGCTTTTCTTCTCGCAGGTGCTCATTATGATTGTCTGTAGGATGTTTCCTGCCGCCTTACAGATGTAGCAGTCGTCTTGTTTTTCTGTTTAAATTGTTTTCTCTGTTTTGTCTAAAAACTTTAACTGC
The DNA here is from genome assembly GCF_933228915.1 of Telmatherina bonti. Lineage (NCBI taxonomy): Eukaryota > Metazoa > Chordata > Actinopteri > Atheriniformes > Telmatherinidae > Telmatherina > Telmatherina bonti. The sequence goes on from NC_136625.1 coordinate 12,912,907, forward strand.
GTTTTAAGAGTCCACAGAGTCTACTAATCATGTAATGATGCTACGCCCTGAAAGACCCTGTCCCCCCCAGTCTTAAACTCTTTGGTTCCCAGCCATTGTTAAAGTAGAGATCACAATATTGGCAGAGTTTTGGAATAACTTGGCTCATCTTTTAGGACCCACAGAATATTGAGCTGCAAAACACTTCCTTTAACATCTTTGTCATTGAACACTCAGATTTGAAAAGACATCAAAAGACGTCTTTGGTAGCAAGAGAGCTGATAGTGTACAGGAAACAGATACATGCTGAGCCTGTAAACAAAAACAGTAAGTAGCCATGTGTTTGGTGAAGAGCTGAGATGTATAGATCATCAGAAGAGAGTTATCTCGGAGAAAACTGATCCTGTTTTTGTCTCTGCTTGGTATAGGAAGGTATGGATACCCTGCAGGAGTGGGATTTTGAGAAATACTCTCAAAGTGCTGCCAAAAAGGCTCTGAACCACAACATTAAACACGTAATGAAAGAGGGAGGCCGCGCTGGGAAAGCCCTCATGATCAACACTGACAAGCTCATCAGCACCGTGCAAGTTTTAGGTGCTGCAGGTGGTGCCGCCAAAGCCGCCCAGGCCATCAGTGTCACCACGGGTGTCATGTCTGCCCTCTTTTTAGCTTTGGACGTTTTCTTCCTCGCCAAGAACTCTCATGAACTCCGTAAGGGTGCAAAAACCAAATTTGCCGGTAAGATCAGAGAGGTTTGTAAAGACCTTCAAGATGGTCTCCTGGAGCTGAACAAGGTGAAGACACAGCTGCAGAAGACCATGGATGGCATCGAAGTTGAGGAGTTTGAGGATTTTGAAGATGTGGAGGTGGAGGTAGAGGTGGAGGATGATTTGGAGTCAGACCCGAAGAAGCTGGCTGAGCTCGAGCAGGAGCTGGACATCATGGAGGAGAAACTGAACAAGAAGGATGAAGTGGAGCCGAAGAAGAGTAAACAGTCGGAGAAGGGAATTTTTAAACTTGAAAAGGAGAAAAAGGAGGAGAAGAGCGTGAAGGAAAAGGGAGAGCTGGAGGAAAAGGACAAAGAAGAGAAGATGGAAACCAATGCAAAGAAAGAGGAGAAGGAAGAAGACCTGAGGGAGAGCAAGTCTGAGATTGCTGATGAGGAGACCAAGCAAATAAAAGAAACCAGAACAGTCAAAGACGTTTTAGAAGAACAGCTGCAGAAAGGAAGCAAAAAAGACAAAGAAACTGAGAACCGAATAACGGTTGGGAAGGAAAAGAAACATGAGAGTAAGCAAGACAAGACTGAAGAAGATAGATTTACAAATAAAATCACAGATAGGAAGGAAACAGATAGAAAGAAGAGTGAGGAAGAGCCTAAGGAAGCTAAGACCAGATCAAGAGATTCAAAACATGATGAGAGTTTAAAAACCCATGGGCGGGACAGAACCCAGAAGGAGAGGGAGAGTGAAAGGAAAAACAGGGAGGAGAAGGGAGGGATGAAGTCTGAGAGGAAACCGGAGGCAGAAGGCAGGAGTGTGAGGAGGCACAGTAACAGGAGTGAGAAAGACAGACAAAAAGGAGACACGCATGAAACAAAGGAGAGAGATGAAGGAGGAGGAAGCCGCCACAAAGACAGAGAGAACAAGACGGAGAGTTGGCTGAGAAGGGAGGAAGAAAGAGGAATGAAAGACTGGAGAGCAGAGATGATGAAGAGTGGAGAGGAGAAAAGAAGACACAAGGAGATGGAAAGAGAGGATCACGGAAATGGAAGCAGGAGAAAAGAGTCGCATCAAAGTCATGAGGAGGGAAAGGCGAGGAGGGAGCGTTTGGAAAGAGCCACAGAGGAAGTCAAGAGTCATCACAGGAGAGGAGAAGAGGAGGTCAGGGAGAGGGAGGAGGAGAAGCGATGGAGCAGAGTGGAGGGTGCGAGGAGGCAGTTTGAGAGAGCAGGAGGTGAGGAGGAGGAGGAAAGGGTGAAGAGGAGGGAGCAGAAAGAGAGTCAAAGTGACAGACAGCATAAACACAGTCGGAGGGGCTATCGTCCTCGCTCAGAGACCTTGTGGGCAGACGGGCTGGACATTTATTTTACACCCAAACGGCAAGCTGATCTGTGATAACATCAACTGTTCCACGTCTTTGTTGCCAAGACAACAACATACGATGAACTGAGCAAAGTCTGGTCCGCGTGATTACACCAGACAGAAGTCAAGTTTCACACCGAGCTGCATAAAGAAAAATCTTAAGTGGAAGAACATGGCTGCTGCAGAAAAACCCATTTCAGTAGCAAGTTGTCCTTACAAAACCAGTTCAGCTCAAAGTATATCAGCTTTCAGTATAACTTTGTTTTCTAGTCGATGCGTTTCTCTGCTGAAATGTCTGAAAAACTCAGACAATTTTGTGCAGAAACGTGTGATTTTTAGGTGCCTTAACCACGTTTAACACACTATTTGTCCTCCAAAAGGGAACTGGCTTTATTCACATGCTTTTGCTCCTGCACACCATTATAAAGTAATTATTGCAGGTTACTGAAGATTATGGTGACAGTGGGTAAAGTGGATTAATCATGACAACAAAGAAGTCATATAAATCTATTTTCTTGATTCACTTAAGATTACAGAAGATAAATGGATTTTAAAGTGTAAAACAGCCTACAGTAAATACAGCAATACATAGCAAGTCCATGATCTCATTGGATTTTTCCAAAGGAGGTTGGAGGCTGTTTTCAGTCCCACAAAGAGGGAAACTAAATTACTCTGAAGTCTGTTACATGAATCAATAAAACCAAAACTATAAAATTTTGAGTAATGTGGGTCCACTGTACACTTTTTTTTTTATTGATGAGAGCAATTTAAAATAAATTTACAATGATGCGATGACACTTGTGACACAAATTGATGATGAGCTACTGTGTAAATATCTGTTGGTAATTTTTGACACAGGAGTTTCTGAAACTATTGCTACTTTTTCCAAAAACATTTGATCCAAAGCTGCGAAAGCAAACCAGCAGGTTTCTTGTAAAATATAATATTACCGTTTCTGTCTTTTACATTTGTGTGTTTACATTTTCTGTGGGTGTTTCAGGGTAAATATTACTGTGCCTGTGCTGCATGTTGTGCTAGATTCTTGTTTTTACTTACCAGAAATAAAGGCCAGTTTGAATTATTTTATGTCAGGTACGACAGAAATACATATTTCTGGAATGAAATCTATCATCATTTTTGGTTGACCTGCTACAGACACTGTGCACTTTTACAGCTTCCACACCTGTCCTCTCAGGTATAGTGGGACCACTTATGTTACTACCAACGATGTATCTGATCTATATTCACTGGATGTTTTTCCTTTTTTTTTTTCCCTTTGCTTGTTTTTTTGTTTTTTTTTTAATAAAAACTTTTGTACGGTGCTGGATTCTTACTGAAAAAATAAATTATTAATAGTTGGATTGAACCTTTAGGTTTGAAGTATTTTTCTAACCTTGAAAGGACTGTAACATGTTCACTAGGGGGCAGCATAGACATGTTTAACAAGCATACTTTTAACACGTTTCTCATGACAGTGTTTTTAGTATTAAAAATACTTTACACAGTTTAATGTATACACTTGCTGTCCACCTTATTTGCTCTGAGTTGGATCCCTTATACCGGCAGAACTGCCTCAATTCTTGGTTTTAACTCAAGATGTTGGAAATACTCCAGAGATTTTCCTCCACATTGACATGTCACACAGTTACGGCAGATTTGTTGGGTGCATGTTCATGGTGAGAATTTGGATTAAGATCTGGTGACTGTGGAGGCCACTTGAGTTCAGTGAACTCATTGTCATGTTCAAGAAACCAGTTGGAGATGAATTGAGCTTTGTGACATGGTGCTTTATCCTGCTGAAAGTTTCCATCAGAAGATGCTACACTGCTCATAAAGGGATGAACAGGGTCATCAACATTTCTGAGGTCAGCTGGCACTGAAATGATACTCTGTTGTTAAGAAGATGGGTCTGTGCCTAGCAAGTGTCCTTCATGCCGTAATGCTACCAATGAAAGCCAGAAATGTTGATCTAAGTCAGAATGGATGCCTGCTTTCTTGTTGTTTCCACCAGATTCTGACCTCAACATCAGAAAGTGGAGTTGAAACTATGACCTGTTGTCTAATTTTGGTGAGTCTGTGTGAATTATAGCCTGAGGTTTTTGTTTTTTGCTGACAGTAGGGACACCTGATATGGACTTCTGCTGCTGTAGCTCAGAAAGAGGAGTCGTCGTTCAACCAGAAAGTTGGAAGATCGATTCCATGCCTAAACCTAACTGCAGGCCTAAGTATCCTTGGGCAAGACAGTGAACCCTGCATTACCCCCGATGTGCCTGTCAGGGTATGAGTGTGTGTGTGTGTGAATGGGTGACAGTGACATGTAGTGTAAAGCGCATTGAGCGGTGGGCATGTCTGGAAAAGCGTCATAAGTACATTTACCATCTACTTCAAGGCTTAGACATTTGTTTGTTCAGAGCTTATATTCTGCATGCGTTGGCGGGAAGCAGTGGTTATTTAAGTTCCTGGTGCCTTTCCATCATCTCAAACCAGTCTCCTCATTGTCCTCTGGCCTCTGACATAAACAAGGCATTTTGGTCCAGACAGCTGATGCTCTCTGAATACTTTTCTCTGTTTCAGACCAGTCTTATAAACAGATGGTTGTGTGTGAAAATCCCAGTTTCTTAAACACTTCAACCAACAACCATACCATGTTTAAAGCCTCTTAAATCCCCTTTCCTCCTTGTTCTGGTGCTCGCAGTAAAGATCCTCATACTCAGCTTTTTTTTTTAGAGTTTTATTCAAATAGAAAAGGTTTTTAAGGTAACCTTTGAGACAGATGCTTTACAGTCGTATAAAAACTCTGAAAACCTGCTGCTTCGTCAGTTTATTGGAATCACGGACGTCATGTTGTAAATAAGAATGAATGAAAACATGGTGAAACCTCCTTGTGTTCACATTGTGACTTTGTTTACCAAAGGGGATGTTCATATTAATGCCAAAAAATGGCTTTTTTTCCCTGATACCATGAGATTAGAAAATAAGCCATTCATACACATTTAATGTTTAATGATTTATGGTAAGATTTTGCAGGATAAACCATTATGTGTACAGGTGATGAGTATATTTCTGTGAAAACTGGAAATATTATGTTACTATTTTCACTGATTACATACCAGTGGACGGAGCGGCTGGATTTTTGGTATGTCAGGTATGTTTTGCTGTATGACATCTTGCGACAGTCAAAGGGAAAATGTGAGTATTTTCATGCAGGTTTGCAGTTTGTGGTGATTAGTATCTCACATGTTTAAATGCTGCAGGTTGTGAGTCATCGCAGAATGTGGTAGAATCTGTGACCAATGGAACAAAAACGTAGAGATGACAGACTTTTTTTTTGTTCAGTCTAGTTTAAATTTATTATGCAGAAATGTGTTTCACTGTGTTTGATTTTTTTTCTCTCTCTCCATGTGGATGAAGTTGTGAAACTGGTTCATGTGACGTCTACACACCCTGACTGATAAAATTTGTTCACTTTAAACACAGATATGAGTCATGAGCAATTTAAAATTGTACATTAATAACGTTCCAGTGAGAACGTCCAACCCTGGAAGATTTCAGTTTCCTGAACAGTATATCTGACGGCATTTCTTTAGAATTTCCTCTCCTTAAGATTCCTCCACAAACAAAAATGATGGCGGACACTGCCTGAGCACTCTGTCTGGGAAAAAAGGTCACTATCATCTCTCTGGTCTAGATTGAGTTGAAGACAGAAGTTTCAGCACCACTCCATGAAGCCTTGCAGAGCTGAGTTGTGATGTTGTGTGTGTGGCTGTGGCGTAGGGACAGGAAGATGTGTCATCAGATGAAAATTAGCAGTTTGGCCGTGTTGATCTGCAGTTGTCTGTGTAAAAGTTGAAAAGGAGACGCAAGAGGACACAATGTTGCCGAGAGCCAGTGGAAGTGAAGAGGATGTCTGACAGGGAGTTTTCCACCAACACATCATGTGACCAGAGAGAGATAAGGTTTATGATACACAGAATGAGCTGGTGATCCACATGGGAGTGTGATGTCTATGTGTCAGTCACATTTTATTTTTAAACAATGTGTCATTCATGAGAAGCAAAAAGTGTTTTGCTTAATTTACTTACTTTATGTGACAAGGGCCACATGGAAGATACAAGATCGTTAGTTAAGAGCTAATTTGTATCTGCATGTAAACAGGCAACGTAAACACAAAATGAAGACAAGACATTACATAAAACTGATAACTTAAAGTAAAAACAAGATACAAATACAACAAAACAGTATAAAATGAAGCTAAGAATACAACAGTAACATTGTGGTCTACTCAAAATGATACAAAATCAAAAAAATCATCTTAACAAAGTATGAATATAAATAATGTTAAAGGCCTTTCTGCAGCGGTCTCCAGCTCCAGTCTTTGTGAGCATCCTGCAGGTTTTAGTGTCACAACCCACTTGATTCAAATGAAAATGTTCTCCAACAACTTGTCATCTTCTGCACCTTTCCTGTTAATAAACCATTGATGTGGGTCATGTTGTGTTTCAGCAGGGAAACACTAAAACCTGCAGGATGGTAGCTCTTGAGGACCGGATTTTGGAGACCCCTGCCCAACTGTAAGCATGGAAGAATTTCCAAAGGGTCAAGCCCTGAACACAATTTTAGGCACCAACATAAAATAATTAAAACAACTTAATATAAATATAGGAATATCATCTCATGTTATAAGTTTCTCAGCTAAACTGTGCAGCTCCATGATGTTAAATGCTAATTAGATGGAATCCGGCTGTAGGGCCTGAGTTTTCCTGAATGCTATTCAGTTTCTATCCTCATTTTTTCCCTGCCAGGCAGTCCAGCAAGTTGGTTTACTCGGTGATATGATCTTTATTGATTACTTCTATGGCTTTTATTATCAGAGAGGTGAGAGTCATGGGTCCAAAGCTGTTCAGAACCATAGTGGCATCCTTCCTTGGGATGGGAATCAGAGATGCTGGAACACAGAGCGATATTGAAGAGTGCCCACAGATGTTGTCTGCTCTTGGAGCTTTATTAATTTTATTCCTTCAAAGGGCTCTCACTGCTTCTGTGATGCTGATGGAGAGGACAGTCACCAGCTTAACAGACCAGTTTCCAGGTCTTCACCAATGCTTGACCCTCTTTGCTACCAAACAGAAAAATCTCTGTTTTCTCTTTATTTAATTTCAAAGATAGTGAAGAAAGTTAAGTGAAATCTCTGCCTGAAACCAAAAAATGCTGCACAAACATTACCAGTCAATAGTTTGGACACACTTTAACATTAAATCCATCGGGAAAGTGTGTTCAAACTTTTGAATAGTAGTGTTTAAACAAGAGTTTATAATGTTTGCTGCACAAAATGTAAAAAAACAAAATGAGAGTAATGTACTGCACGTGAAGTCAGGCAGTTATTTTTGGATTCACTTTAGTGCTCCTAACTGTGACGTGAATTCAGCCACAGAAATAGGTTTATTAAGACATGTAATCCTTCAGGGAGATCCTCAGTTTCCATAATAACTAACATACCCTCTAGATCAGGGGTGTCCAAAGTCGGTCCTCGAGGGCCGCTGTCCTGCAGGTTTCCCATGTATTCCTGTTCCAACACATCTAGCTTCCACTAAATGGATCAAACAGCCAATGACGTGCACAACTGATTAAGCTCTACTACTAATTAATTTGAATCAGGTGTGTCTGAGCAGGGATACATAGAAAACCTGCAGGATTCTGGCCCTCGAGGACCAGAGCTGGACACCTCTGCTCTAGATCAGGGGTTTCAGAATCCAGTCCTCAAGGGCCGGAATCCGGCAGGTTTGTGTTGTTTCCCTCCACCAACACAGCTGATTCAAATCATTGGATCCAGCAGCTTCTTGTCAACTTGTCTGAGTGTTGGTCAGGTGTGTGTTGGAGCACAGAGAACACAAAAACCTGCAGGATACCGGCCCTTCAGGACTGCAGTTTGACACCCCTGCTCTAGATCAAGGTGGGTAACTTCAGTCCTCAAGGGCCACAGTCCTGCAGGGGTTAGGAGTTTCCCACTTGCAACACACCTGACACCTATCAGACTTAATAAGCAGACTTGTGCAGGGCTGGAGGTCAAACTTTACACAAGTTTGCTAATTACCCATAGATTTGTGTCAGGTATGTTGCAGCATGGAAACTCCCATGACTTGCAGGACTGTAGCCCTTAAAGTCCAGAGTTGCCCACCTCTAGAGCTACTTTGACTCTATGACTGATCACTTCCAAAAAATGGATCATGTAGCAAACCAGTGGATGACCACGCAGGCAGATGAGTCATTTTGATCTTTTATATAGTTTGGTTTTTTTGTTTGATACTGCACAGAACAGAATAATTTACTGATCCCATAGTAAAATGATTAATCCTTCTCTAGGTTGTTGAGGAAAATATACTGATAAATTTTATAGTAGCTTTGCAGAAAATGTTGATATCATATGTGGCAACACAGATGTACCATCAAGGTCGACGCAATAGTTCAGTATCTGGGCTTCAGATATGTTTCTTTTAAGCAACATCTCCAGGATTACTCCATCTCTTGTTAAATCAGTGCTTCTCAGTCCAGGTCCTGAGGACCCGCTGCCTGCATGTTTTATAGGTAGCCCTACTTTAACACACCTGAATGAAATAAAGGGCTAGTTACCAAACTGCAAAGAACTTGATGAGGAAGTTCAGTAATCTGACTCAAGTGTTTTGGAGGAGGATTATGTCTAAAACATGCAGGGCAGGGAGCCCTGAGGGAAACACTGTGTTAACCCTTCATCAGGCAAGTGACTATTTTTGATCACTGTGTTTTCTTTCATTTTCAGCATAAAACAATAAAAAAAAAAAAATGTAACAGAATGGAGGTCTTGGTACATACCAGAAGGACAATTTTAGATTAAAATTTCTAATTTCAAGGTATTTCATTGAGTGCCCTTTAAAGGGTTAATAATCCCTCTGCCTTTAATCTTACTGCTCCGTCTGCAGCCTCTGTTTTCTATTACGTCTGAGAAGTGCGTAGAAAGGCTGTTCTACGTAGAAAGTATTTATATTTCTAATATTTATCTTGTGTTTCCATTGGAACTTGACCAGTTTATTTGCAAGCGATCTCAATTTTCTCTGGGGTAGAAATGTTTCAACTTCCTCCTCCTTGCTCTCCATTTTGCCCTGATCACCAGTCCCTGATGTTACTCTTGAACCGTTCTGGGCTCATTCTTTTGCACCATCCTTTTTGATGCAAATCTGAGTCTGTTTGCTTAAAAGGTTAAATTATTATTATTTTTTTTGTACGTATTGTGAATGTGCAAATAAACTTTGATTATGATCAAAGTTGCACCTAAAAATGCAGATCTTGGTCTGCTTCAAATGGACCAAATACAGGAACAAACTCTTCTTCCCGTATTTGTATGGCAATGTGGATAAACGCAACCATTTGCGTGTAGGACAGTTGTCTTTAGAAATGGCTCCAATGCCAACAAAGTAAAAGCGTTGATACATCCAGTATGGGGTCAGAAGAAAACATATCACAGCTGCTAGTAAGCAGGGCCACTGAAAGTGTATCTCGGTTTAGAAGAATGCCGGCCCCAAATAAACCGAGTCCCCAATCGAGTTCAGCAGACGACAGACTATCGTTTGGAAGCTCCCTTTGTTCAGGCTTTACCGTACTGCTTATGGACGGCTCAGTTCCACAGCTAAACAACTTTTCCTGGACAGAAGCTTCTTTTGACAGTATCAGAAATACCAGGTGAAATAATTACCAATCTGAAAGCTTCAATAATAATTAAAGCAGAACTAATGAGTTGCCAGGAGATATTGAGAGAAAGTTTAGTCAGCGGAAGTAAATATATCATTTAAAGGGATTGATCTGATAGTCTCAATAATAATTTAGAGCACAGATAACTAAGTAAGCACTAAGGGAACACACACATCCATTTTCTTTACAGTCAAATATATTTAAACTCAGGCATCAAATAGAATATCAAAGCACAAATCATGTTTAATAGCAATCTGTTTCCTTTTCCAGCTGCTTCCATATATAACTTTTCATTTTACCTATTTACATTTTGTTTTTGTTTTCTCTTCAGTTTTTTACACATTGTAATGAAGGGTCCTTAAAGAAGTGGAATAAACAATTATTTATTTATGTTATGAAAATGGGTGGGAATATTAAAAAAAAAAGCTGTATGATGATGTATGATGTTTTTCTCTATTTTTGCTTTGTTTACATATCCAGAATTAAAAAAATAAAAAAAACAATTTATAATTTCAGCTGCTGTCACAAAAAAAGACTCATTTGTCTAATTTTTACTCTGTAATTAACTGTCATTCAGCCGTTTCTTGACAACCACACAACATGCAGGTTCTTTTAGTGGAAGATTTAGTGTTTTTCCTTTTTCTCTTTGTTTCTGAATGTTTGATCTGCTGCTCTTTAAGCAAACGCATTACGACACAGCTCATTTAAACTGCCTCAAAGAATTCAGATAAAGGATGCTCAGGGGGACCGATACGTCAGTGAGTTATGCATTTTATTTGAAGAAAGTTTAACAATTAACTGCAGCGTAGATCAATGAGGGTTCAAGACTAAAATCATGCAAGATGTTGTTCTGGTCAGGTTCTTGTAGATCTACGTCAGTCACGGATCTTAGGATATCTTATTTTTCCTGTTTTGAAAGATAAGATTTATGAAGTGAATGTTTCTGGGAGTAATTGTTTGAATGTCTTTTGCTAAATCGGACACCAACAGAAAGGAAAAAAAACCTGCAAGCGTGAGCTTCCTTCTTAAAACTAGTTCCAGTAAAAAAAAAAAAAAGTATTATTATCTATAACATCTAGAGAGTAAATAGTAAGTTATCTGTATTTAAATAACTTATCTGGGTTTTTTTCTTTCTTAAAAAAAGAGATGTTTCTTTTTTTTAAATTTTGGCGTTATTTCTAAGAAGTTGTAAAAACATCTTAAACATCACAGACGTCTGGTGATTTTGCAGAGTTTTTCTGTTGTTCATCACATCCTTTGCTAAGCAACGCTGTGAAGAGCAGAAGGAACTTGCTCAGGTCTGAAGGAGAGGGACACTTAGCAAAAAGTTTACTTAAGTATACTACAAGTATACTTATACTAAAACTGAGGCAGTATGCTTGAAGTTTACATTTATATACTATGTCATATATAGTTCTTGAAGTATACTTTTATAAACTAAACATTTTCTAATTTACTCCAAGGAGATATTAATTTAGTATACTTTATAGTACACTACTAGTAAATGTTCTGTAGTGTGGGATTGGATCGAAGTCATGATTCGATGCAATCAGTTGGTTTCTGTTATAGGATATGTATGAATTGGCTTGAAATGATGTGTATGTAAAGTGCCCTGTGACAACATTGTTGTGAAGGGATGCTATACAAATAAAGCTGAATTGAATAGTATACTTGTTATACTTTTACTCAAGTACACTTATTAAAATAAACTTCATGTATACTACTTTTTGCCAAGGGGAGCACCACCAAGCTTTAACGTCTACTTTTGGTGACATTATGAAAACATCCATCCATCTATATGTCTGTAAATCTCTGTACTTCATGTGTACTTTGTGTGCTGTTACTATGTAAGAAAATGCCACCATAAGCTTTTTTTTTCTTTCCCTTTTTGTCCTTCTTTCTTTTACTCTAAATCCAAGAAAAATGTCCGCAGATCATCTCAACATTCAACAACTTAAAGATATAGTCTAGAAATTTCTGATGAGAACTGATGAGTGAGGTGAAAGGAGTGTCAGCTCATGATATACAAACCAAATCTTGTCCTTCATAAGCCATATTTGGCACAACCGCACCGAACAGTCTGGGTTTTCTACCATCTTTCAACATGATGCTTGAGTTTGTTTTAGAATGTATTTGATGCATTGCATTCTTGTTCCTGTAAGCTGATCTGATCAAGGTCTACATACTACAGAAGAGTTCTCACGTCTTCAGTCTTTTTTCAAGATAACATATTCATAAACTGTACATCCATTCACTACAACTTCTCATCAGAATGCACTCTTTTCTTCTGTCATTGTGCTTTAGGAAAACATATTTTAGAAGATCTTCATGTGTTATTGTCCAGATTATTTTTTAAAGAATGTCTCAACTTCACTTGCTCTGTAAAATGTTGTTGAACAGAAAATCTGACTTCAGTTTAACCTGAACATCATAATGAAAGAGGATGGAAAGTTTAAATAGTATTCCTTGCAGTCATCAAAAATCTGAACTTAAATAAACTTTTTGAATAAAGTCTTTGCAGAAGTGCTTTGTAATGAAAGATTTTCACTCCTGGGAAGAGAAATATTTCCCCTTGTAGTGACGGGGCTTGTTTAACAGAAACTTTTCCGTTAAGAAAGAAACAAAGGGAAGTACACACCCAACAGCCAGGCAGTCACGCAGGTATGTTCTCACATACAAAGCCCAACCCCTTTTCAAGATGCTGCACAAAGTTTCTCCACCTCCCCTGCATCAGCGCTGATATAAATATTCCTCCTGCAGGGATCAAACTCAGATCTGAAAGAGCTAAAGGTGGTACCACACGTTCCTTCAAGCCAACATTCAACCTTCAAAACACCAAAGTAAGTCTCTTCAACCTCATTCACACATGCTTGTGATTGGTTTTTTAGTATTTATTTTGTGTGTTTATAGCAAGATGATTCTGCTGAATCTTACTATTAAAAATTCAAAATTTTCATTTTTATTGGATCCTTTGGAAAAAAAAATACATTTGAGAAAAAGATTGAAAAAAAGTCTGACAAATTAGTATGTTTTGTCACGATCTTTTAATTCAATTTATTTCCTTTTTAAGTATAGAATTATATATATATATATATATATTTTTACCTTTGCTTGACTAAATTGATCATTTCAATGAACAAATATAATTAAGTAATTGGCTCTGTGTTGATTTGAATTCTTTATTCAAATGTAAAATGAAAAAAATATTAAATATGAAAAGAAACTAAATATTTGGATCTTTACTCTTATTGCCATGAAAAAAAATATTTTGTGTTGATGTGCTTCATCTTGGCAGAAATGGAGAAAATCCTGTTGTTCATTGTAGTGATTCTCTTTGCATCACCAGATGTGAATGCAGATTTTACATTTGCAAATAACACAGAGGTTGGTACTTTTTCATTAAACTTCATTAAACTAACATGGCGCCATCTTGGCAGTGTGACCTTTGTACTTTAAACCAAAAGACCACATTTGTTTACTTTTACCGCTTTGGGTTTCAGAATTTTTATCAAAAGCAGACAAGCCTTATTAATAGTTTTGATGCAGCTAAAGTAATTCTGGAAAACCTGTACAGGCAGATCAGCCAGCTTTCATTTCTCAATATTTTATTGATGTCATTTTGTGTTAATTGCATGTGCAAATTCCATAAAAATAGACTAAATAGACTGATTAAATTTCCCTTTTCAATCAGTTGCAAGAAGGTTTTAGTTGTCTGACAAAAAGAAAAAAGGATTGTCATGGACAAGACTAAAGCTTGGTCTGTTATAGTTTAGAAAACACGTAAAAATTAAACTCATCAGATAATGTTTTGCTTTAGTTATTTTATAATGACAAGAAGCAATTATTCTTCCTTCCACAAATTCCAGTACAAATCTTGGGTCTGTATTTATGGCTGAACTTTATTTATCAGGAATAAGAGGCCTGACTTTTAATGAAATCAATTGTAATAGGAGGAAATCTGAACCTTCACTATGCCTGTGTGTCTAGTTTGACATTACAAGGACAGGGTGTGGGGCCACCAAACTGTGTGTGGAGACACCGAGTAAATGTGACCCTGCAGGAAACAGCACATGTCTCTTTGGATCTGCGAATGCCACGACCCCAGTACCTCCAAACGGTGTGCAGCTGGCCTTCGAGCTCAGTGGAAACTCTGCCGGATTCATTGCTCTGGGGCTCACGGCGAATGCAAATCAGGTACAACACAAAACTTTTATAATGCTCATTAGAAGAGTTTGTATTAAGCTGCTTTCACCACAGTTTATCCTAACAGTTTACTAAAATGTGAAATTTAATCTCAAAATAAAAAAGAACTTTTGTGGTGAAATCAAGTAAAAAACCTTGTTATCACTGAAGTACAAGTGACCTCTTTGAGTTGTTTAGTGCTCATGAATTTCAGCTTTTTGAAATGGAACTGAGGTTCAGCTTGAACAGATTCCCAAATATTTATTGTTGTATTTCCCTCATCAAACTTAACTAACTTACTAACTTACTTGCAGTAAATGTTCAAAATAAATACATAAAATTTAGCATGACTAAAACACTTCTATATAAACAAAAAAACAGACAAAAGAGAATTATTTAATCTTTAATCCATACATTTTACCAAATTTAGCAATTGCTCAGGTATTCTCTTTCAGAAGCATGTCACCATTTTAATATTCATTTTAACTAAATACTAAGTGCCCCAAATATTCATTCGACAGTACCTAAAAAAAACAGTTGCTACGTCTTGGAGTTTTAGATGCAACTAAGATGGTCTCACCTCTAAATGTCGTGCTGTGTTTTGACATCAGTGGCAAGTCAACCATTCACAGTAGCATCCTGCTGCCTGACTCAAATACAAATATTTGCTATTCTTGGTATCTTTACGGTACTTGTGTTTAAACAATAATGTACACCCAATAAATATTGACCAAGGTCAATAATAACTAAATCTACATAGCATCACATGTCATGCTATACCCTCAATCTGATCCCAAGTTGCCAGTAACGTTTCCTTTCTTTTAACTTTCTGTGGGTTTTTTTTTTTTTTTTTTTTTTTTTTTTTAAGCAAAATCACACATGCAAACGTCTAGTAAATATGACATAGTAACAGATATTTACAGACTTAACATGTTGATTATTTGGTTTAAAATAATTGTATGACAATATAAACATTTCTGTGTTTGGAATAAAGAATGAGGACATTACACTTGTTTCATCATAATATTTATTAAAGAAGTTTTTTCAACCAAAATGTAATGAGGTCAAATTCATTTTAAGCTTTTAACTCTCACACTAACAAAAAGGCCAGAGAAAAATATTTCTCTGTGTTTTCTATTAGTTTTGGATAAGAATAAACAGAATAATAAAGTTTTTTTAGGAAATGGTAAAAAGGGAAAAGATGTTTTTTTTAGTAAAGGTGTCAAAAAGATGTCAAAAAGAAGACGTTAATAATTATGTGACAAATGTACTGCATGGTACTAAATGGTGTAGTTGTGTCAATACAATATAAAGCAAAAGGCTTTCAAAAAGAGTTTGAAGGCTTAGTGTGAACAAAAGCTGTTTTTAGATGTAAACAGGGAAGCAATTTCCAAAGAAAATAACATTCGACCTCTAAGGTCATTGTAGATGAACACCGACTGAACAAGAAAGACTAGAAACTCAAGCATCATGTGGTTCAATCCATCACTTTATTTACTTTACTCTCATAGAGACACATGTGATGTGATGGTGAATTTCCACTGTCAGCCAGCTCAACCTATAATCCCTGCTTGTGTTTTTAAGGCTTCCACGATCTTCATTTGTGGTCAAAACAACAGTGAGTTCTTCTTTCAAACAATGACTCTAAACAACACGGAAAACACACTCACACCGCTGAACATGGTGAGGCCTCCACTTTGCAAAATCATCCTCTGTGCAGGAAACAAAATATTTCATTCATCCATTAAATCTGACTTTATGTCCTTCTGACTTCCCTGTCTTATCATTTTAGAATGTAACAGAGATCCGAAGCAAAGTAAATGGTAGTAAAATTCAGTGTGAGTTCACTGTGTCAAATCTGAACGCCTCCACCACCAGGAGCACCGCTGACACCACATTTGTCATCCTCCTCGGGACTGGAACTGTACAAGGTAGTGTGTGTGTGTGTGTGTGTGTGTGTGTGTTCATATAAAGAAATGTGAGACCATTTTACACCAAGGTGATGACACCATTTTGTTTCAATGATTGATCTTCAGGAGGTGTTTTCAATTTCACAAGATCCCTAACCACCAACCCACTGGACCTCTCTAACCCATCCAGCAATATTGGCAACACTACCAATGCTACCACAGTGCCACCTACAACAACTACGTCAGGGGCGAACCACAGCCTCCACTTTCATGGTAAAACTATTTACTTCCAGGTTTAAGATAAAAAAAAAAAAAAAACATTTTATCCATCTCTATCTATCTATACATACATACATACATACATACATACATAATGTACGTGTGTGTATTAACTTGAGGGTAAGTTGATCATTCAATCAGTCGAAAGTAGAACTGAAGACTAAAAAAGAAGAAGATTAACTGGATTTGAAATCTCAGTGGTACAAAAAAAACCAAAAAAACTGGCTCAACCTATTGTGATCGAGCAGCTCAGATGCTGCAAAATGATAAAGTTCACCACCAGCATGTCTAATTCACAGAAACAATGATCATGTTTCTCCGAAATCAACAAATCTGAACAGTTTAACCTGAACTGTTGTCTTCGGAAGAGGTGAGGAATATTTTGAATACAACTCAGAGTACCAGGAATTTTATTGATGTCCTTATCAGGAGTATTCTTTGTACTCTGAATAAGCCGCTGAATAATCCTCTCCTCTTCCGCAGACACTAGATCATGTGATCTGGTTTTACGAGGAAATAAGAAGCTCAAAGAGAGATGTAAACTAAAAGCATCAATTGATTTAAAAAATGATCTTCATGCTGGTTCTGCATTTCATTATAGCTTAATCGTAGACACACACATCTAAACTACAGCAGAGAGCTAGAATGAAGTCAGCTGTCCTTGAATTTGCCTTTTTTCTATTTCTCAATTACTTTATCTGTGATTTGTGTGGTATAACTCTCACATTTATCCTCCCTAACGCCTTTTCTCCATCCAGCTGTGCTGTTCCTGCTGAGCATGCTCGCACTGTCCTGCCTGTAAACATCCTGACAGAGTCCAGAGGTGATGCTGTAACCAAATGAAGACACAATGAAGATGTTAGTTTCCATACCGGTCAGTGCTGAGTGTCTGAGAACTTTAACACAAGTTTTTTATTCTTAACTACTATTGCAATATGAAGTTGATCTTTTTGCACTTTTTTTTTATTTTATACTGTATGAGTTTAAGTAATAAAATAAAAAAAATCTATTTCTGAGTTTGTACATAGAAATGAAGACATATTTTAATGAAATGCACAAACTTTTATTTTCTTGTGCTCTAATTGAACTGTGACTAGTCTATTTGCTGAATGAATGAAAGAAAATGACAACAACTGAAACTAAGATTAAATCTTGCTTTTACTTTTACTTTGTCTCACACTGTGAGCTGCATATCTCGTTATGGTACGCTAAACAGCTAATCTGATAAAGTGCATCAGAAACCTGGTCTTGTTGAGCAAGATGTGTCTTAAAGTTAAAATGCAGTTTTTCTGATGCAGAATTTTCCAGATTTTCAGGTTTGTTTTTTTTGTTTTTTTTGTTTGTTTTACACTCTTTTTGCAAAACAAAATGTTTGATTCTCTCATGTATGTAATTGCTTTGGACTACAGTCTGCTGAAAACACATCCGCTACTGAACTCAGACTCATTTTAGAGCAGCCTGCATTAAAATGAGTGCTGCTGTAATCCACTTCTAAAGCTAACTGAATCACAGTGAGAAATAATGCAGAATTAACTGGATAAAACATGAAGTCAACACACTTAAGTTAATGGAGACACAACAAATTCTTGTTTGTTCAGTTTGTTCGACTGTAAACTAAATAAATGTGTGCTACTGGACAAAACTTTGAGCTTTGATATTTTTTCAGAAGACTAAAACATTGAGGAAGAAGATGATTTGCAGATTCATGAACGATGAAAATGGTTGTGAGTCCTGGACAGATGAACTGTTGTAAAGACTGAGACATGAATATAACATATAACTAGGCTTGTTTTGTTTTCACACATTTGGATAGATGCCTATCAACACTTTGTTTTGCATATCGGTTCAATGTTTACAAATGTATTGTTTTACATTTTTTATATGCTCTGTGTGTGTTTCATATGGAGAAAAATGCCGCTAGTTTTTCCTGAAGAACATCAGAAATGACAAAAAAATATATAAAGTATATATAGTATTTTATAATATTGTGGAGTTCCTACAACCCCAACAGGATGTTGCAGATCTGGCCAGAACAAACACCATTTAAAATCTTTTAATATCTGACCAGAAATGGAGACAAAGGAATAACTAAAATGGTTCAGTCTGCATTTTGGAGCTCAATACCTTCTACCAGGAGGTGATAAAGGACACGTGATGGGTCTAATAAAATACAATCAGTATACTTGTCCAGTCCTCCAGATCACCTGCATGGCTGTGGTGAGCTGTTTTATTCATAAAAAAAAAAATATATATATATAAATATATACAGTATATTCCATGAAATTAAAACAAAATAAATTAAACATCCACAATCCCTCTGTTGCATGAATT
>NC_136625.1:12931590-13146590 GCF_933228915.1 Telmatherina bonti
ATGATGACAGAGATACCACTGGAAACTGAGCAAACCAGAAACCAGAATATGGTCAGTGTTAGGTCAGTGCTGAGCACCTCAAACCTACTGAGCTAAAATTATGGGGAAACCACTGGAAACAAAAATACCAGAAAATGAAGAGAAGTCATGTGAACTGTCAATTATTATATAGGGAAAGTGGTAAACCATACAGGGAGACCATACGGCCATAAAATACCACGTATCAGTTTGGCAGAAGTTTTGCTTTAAAGAGCCTCGTGTTCTGCTTTGTGCACACATGTAACTATTCAAAGTTTGATGTATTGCTTTAATTTGTGTGCAGCAGGTGCTGGTAATCAATAGATGGCAGTGAGTATCATCAGAGCAGCAAACAATGTTGTCTCTTTATTTATAATAAGGTCCATATGTTGTTACGGAAATGTCTTTATGGAACAAAAATGAACTCAAATACACATGAATCATTTTAACATCTTAAAGTTTAAATAAACCCTTTGTACAGAACAACTCTTTATATTATTTATGAATTAAAATGAAGTCTAATATTCTGTGGGATTATATAGAGTCGCATATCCAGATAGTAATGAAAAATAATCCCTGATTTTACCAGTAAACTGATTATCAGCAAAGGATTTCTTCATATGATTAGCTTATGCTTTAAAGTAATATATGTTTTGCATGTAAACTTTAAACTTTAAGTTAATTATTGCTCTCGTTTGAATGAAAAAATGCTTTTGCTTCTGATTGCTTAAAATAAAAAAAACAAAACAAACATTAAAAACTTGAAAATGCATTTAGGTACACACAAGCTAGTGATAAGATATAATCTGGGATTTTTATATCAAATTGAGCACATTAAGATAAATGAGTGAGTCTTTGTTAGTTGTATGCTCTGCTTGTTCAGATGACTGCAGCGGTGCAGATGGGTTGCCAAATCAGTTATTATAGGAAAATTGGTCGACCCAACAGGGAGAAAACAACCATGTCGTATATTAGTTTGTCAGCAGTAAAAGTGTGAAGTCCCTCATGTTCTGCTCAGTACACAAATGCAGCTACTCAGTGCTTTTAGCATCTAAATCCCAGATTATTTCCTCTTTAAATGAAAAACACAAAACCATATTTGTGAGGCAGGAAAGAGGGCCTGTTTCTCTGGAACCAGTGGAAATATTTCAGCCTTATATTTTCACAATACATCAATCTAAACTTAAATATTTCTTATAAACCTCAAACTTGGATTGGATTAGGACTGAAGGTTTGGATTTACTCTTACAAGAGATCAGTCATTGCTGACCCTGTCTGTGGCAACATCAGAACTATCTTCAGGAAAACGAACCTGCATTATGAGGCCATTCAGCTTTTTGCTTAGCCTGAAAAATGTTGCAGGAATCAAAGTACTTTCAGGCTACTTTTCTGGAAGGTTGTCATACCAGGATGTTTTCTCATTTAAACTCCCCTGATTACCTGTCTAACGCAACACTGTTGCTGTAAGTTATCACAGTTTGGAGGACATCAGTCATCTTGAAAGGTTCAAATAAATAGCAGCTGCCTTTTAAATCAGCATCACCCTGTCCTGTTTGGTAGTTTAAACCTCATTATTCTCACCTCCTGATTTCAAAGATTTGACCCAATTCTTTTCCATGTTATCCTCAGCAACAATTACACATCTTTCAAAGTGCAGATCCCCTCGTGAAACGCACCACTACATGGTCAAACACACAGTTGTGTGTATATCTGGAGACCACAGCAGCGTAAGTTGACAGAAGGGAATGGGACTTGGGGGGGGGGGGGGGGGAATCGTGCGCGAGCTCGCGCACATCAAAGCAGACGCGAGCAGAACGCGCTGCAGTGACAGTGGGAAGTACAGTCCGCGTGCAGCCTGCGCGAGGAAAAGACCAACTAAACATGCTGGATGGATGGACACAATACGGTAAGAACTGCGCTTCCAGCGCAAATTTCCTGCTGCTGTGAAGTACTTCTACTCGTAAAAACACCGTTTTTATGTGGCTTTACGCGTTATGACGCAATGTTAAGTGTAAATCGTGTGTGAGAGGTTTTTATTTCAACTTTATATTGTGAATATAAAACTATATTTTCTAAAAATGAGCATAGTGATAAAAAAAAAAGAAAAAGAAAAAAAGAGAGAGGCTGAAGGGTTTTCAGTGTTAACCAACTCCAGCTGAGACATGAAGCAACACTGGATGGATGAATTAGCAGTAACCTGTCAATACTTTATGATTAATGAGGAAACTTTTCCCTGGGTACCAGAAAATGATTCTGCAGTGTGGTTTAGAAATATCACACTCAGGTCTAATTTTACCTCCATCTCAGGGATTTCACAACTTGTTTTGATTGTGCAACAAAGACTTGGAGAATTAATACATCGGTTGCCATACACTGGTGAGCTCATGGCCAAATGGTTCCCTGTGATATATATTTTTTTCCTCATATCACTTACATATTACTCTTCCTTTCCACTCCTCTGCAGTCCACAGATTTATGTAATGTAACTGGAATGAGAAGTGCAGCGCAGGGGGTGGAAATCTGGCTTACTAAGAGTCCAACAGATGAGAAGGCTTGTTTTAATCATTAGTCTCATGATATTACTGGCACAGAGTATAAACTGGGGAATTATGGTTTATGCTTGCAATGCTATGGAACAGAGTTGTGTGCAGCCAGGGTTAAATCACTGTAGATTGTATTATCAACTTTATTTAATCTTGTCTAGGTGGCTGTTAGAAGGGTAATAAACAAGATTTGCACAGTTTCTAAAATGACTAAATTACTGTAATATGCTTTTGGGAGGTCAATCAGGTTGTTGATCAATATCAGTGACTTTCTGATTATTTCACCAGATGCTTGGATTGTTTGGTCAAGTGCTCAGATGAAGCATGGTGCTACAAGCATGAAATAGCGAGCCAAGATTTGTGTCGACCTGAAATATTTGTTTGGATTGGCAGATGTTTTGTATGTTCATTTCAGTTTCACACCAGGGAGAGAGAATTACGAAAGCATTTCTCTTTTATTTCCCAAATCAGACTTTGTTAAATGTAAACAACAGTCATTGTTATTGTGTTAGAACATGGCCGGATAAACTGCTGGACAGATCCCTGGGCAATAATATACTGTTGGGCCCTTAATTAATGCTAAAAAAGTCATTATTTCCCTATAACTAAGAGATTAAACAGCATTGTAACAGGGCCGTTGTAAATTTGTATATCAGCTAAGCCTTATGTGATGTAAAATTCTTTTTTGGGCTATAAATAAAGGGGAAAAAGTTTGGCCTTTTGGTTGTAAATAGAGATTGGACATTACAGTAAAGAGCAGGGGAGCAATGAGATGACTCTAAAATGGCAGAAACTGTCATTAAGCTTCATCAAGTGGTGCAAAACCGACGGCCCTTAGCATGTTTCCCTATGTTATCTGGTCTTCAAATGTTAAAAGAAAAAAAGAGGTATGTGCATGCTTTAGTATTTTATGCAAAAGAAACTGGATTCATCCAGTTGTCACAGATGTTTTGTGAGTTGTTTCCTTTTTTTTTTTTTTTATTCCTGGTCACTATCACATCAGAACTGCCAGATTCAGTAGATTCAGTCGTCATTTTAAACAGTGTGTCCCAGACAGGATGTGCACTTTATACTCTGACACTATTTTAAAAGTGGAAGTTTTCGCATTGCAAGGAATGATTCCTCGTTTTATTTCATAAGAACTGTGAGGAATGGATGAAATGAAACATTACAGCCTACATTTTTCTCCGAACAATATATTTTAGTGTTAAAGAGACACAAAGAGATATCTGAAATGAGCTGTGTTTGATTTATATTATACACAAACACACACACACACAGACATGCAACACACACACATGCAAGACACACGCACTATGTAGCTTTCTGACCTCCTGACCTTAAACCTCATGACTCGTTTTAATGGCACACTGACATTCATTATGCAAATTTTGTCAGAAATTGTTCATTTAAAGCAATAATGTGTTAACACAAGTTCCTTCTGATGGCACTGATTTAGAAATATGATGAATGCACACACCTTCTGTATTGCTTCAGGTAGTGATGCAGAACCAACTGAAACGGAAATGGACACAGAATGGATCTTTCACATGGAAAGTTTAGCTTTAAAACTCTGCCAGAATGTTTTCAGAACAAAACCAAAGTAATGTTTCTACTGTCCACATGAACTGAGTTATCACCGTGGTGCGTTGCGTCTTAAATACCACCTGCTAAATGCAAACACACAACAGATTCTCTTCCTCTAAAGACAAACCAGACTGAATAATTCCTTCTTGAGGACTTTAACAATTTTTTAACAGCTGATCAGCATAAGCTAAAGAAGTCAGAAACAGTGTGAGAGCACTGCAGGCAATTTCCTCCTGTTTGTATGGTTGTTTCTTAATGAAAGTGAGGCAGTCAAAAGTGGTATGAGATAAATTGTGCTCATATAAACAGAGTATATATGTGTGGAAAGGCTTTGAACCTCAAGCGGGGAAATGTTGCGAACAGCTGAAGTGCCTTTTTCTAGTCGCAGAAGTATTAAAAACAAGATAAATATCCCTTTAGGAATATTTAGAACGGATAAAAAGATCTGTGATTAGTTTGTATGTGTTAACTCAGAACACCAATTAAAGATTCTGATTGATTGACTAGTTCAAGCCATGGTGGCCTGATCTACTTTTTCCAGCGCAGGTCATCATATTATATGTGTTTGCTTTACTGTACCGTGTCATCCATCAGCAGATGGATATCATCACCTCCCATTTTGAATGTGCACCATTCAGCAAAGTCCTGCCAGAAGACATTGTTGGAAGAAGTGAGGAAAAGAAAGAGAGAACAAGAGTTAACATTGGACAGATATTTACTTGTTGGAGAGAGCTCAGATAAGAGACGGGATGCAAAACAGATGCAGGGGCCACCAAAGTATGACAATGTCTCAAAGTTTGGCTCAGTTTTATTGAGACTGGGGTCAGATCGACTGCTTGGCTTCTGTAGGTGATTTGCAGCTAAAGTGAGTTTGAGCGGCAGCAGAGATGCGCGCATCATGTAGTATGTTTGGATCATCTAATCTGTTAACAAGCTAACATTCATTCATTCATTATCCTAACCACTTAGTCCAATGAAGGGTTGTGGGGAAGCTGGAGCCTATCCCAGCAGTCTTTGGGCGAAAGGCAGGGTACACCCTGGACAGCTCGCCAGTCCATCGCAGGGCCACACAGAGACAAACAACCACTCACGCTTACACTTGCTCCTGTGGGCAATTTAGAGTAACCAATTAACCTAACATGCATGTCTTTGGATGGTGGGAGGAAACTGGAGTAACTGGAGAGAACCCACGCATACACGGGGAGAACATGCAAACTCCACACCAATATCCAAACCTCACCCTCACCCAAGGATTGAACCAGTGGGCTTCTTGCTGTGAGGCCACAATTCTAACCACTATTCCATTGTGCACCCCTAACAAGCTAACATATTGATCATTATTTCCCATTCTCCACTTTAATGCATCTAGCAGTCACTGAAGACACCTTGGAGTGAGTCTGTGACGCTCGGTGTCGTCACACGTTGCACTTTTACGAAGGCAAGTAGTTTTTTTATTTCTGTTCTGGAAACTGTTCTGACGACATCATCTAGCTAGCTGAGATGGAGGAATCTCCAAAGTTATCTTCAATCCAGTTTTGTTGCATGGGAGTTAAACGGTTCCAATTAACTAGAATTATGGAAAATGAAAAAAAAAAAAACCACAGAGGAGGGATGCAAGTTAAATCGGAGAGGTCAAAAAATAAATAAATCATGTCACGCTCACTTCAGGAGAGTTACGTAAAGGCAGCAGATGGAAAAACTTTATTCAGCTTTTCTTTTGATGATATTTGATAAATTTGATAAAGGCTTGAGCAACATTTGGGTGGAAACAACTTATTACTGCAATTCCCTCTGGTGACTAATAGAGTTCATTTAAAGTCACAGTTGCCTTCAGTGTTTACATTACGCAGAAGAAGATGACCTAACATATTTAATTAAGGGTCCAAAGTCGCAGTGAAACAGCTATGCTTTTCTTCATGTCAGGCAACAAATGATTTAGTTGTCTCATACATACCGTACCAGGCAAAGGTTTGGACACACTTTCCCATTAGTTTTAACACATTTTCCCATTAAAACTAATGGGAAAGTGTGCCCCAGCATTGGACTGGTGCTGTATGTGTTACCATGTCTTTAACTAAACAGCTTTCAGGCTGAATTTGTCACATCTAACGCGACTCTGCTGTTTTATGACAGTCACTCTGTATCCACAGCATGCCGATGAAATGGTTCGTCACATGTTTTTCTCCGCCGCTGGATTCCTACATACCTTTCACGGACATTAACCGTGACTGCCCATGAGCAGAGCTCATTTCGGTTTGGTTCAGAAATGTTATTCCTGGCCAGAGATGCCTTCTCTGTTGCAACACCCAAGGGTGACACAGCTGGGTGATACAACTCTATACAAGTATCAGAGGTGACTGTTTCAATATTGTTTCTGGTGGGTATTAACTGAAGCCCAACGTCTTTATAAATTATTCTCACTCTGTAAATTATTTCACCTCCAAGAATTTATCTTTTTAGCACGGACCAGGGATTTAGTAGGATAAAAGAATTCCACTTGATACATGGAGATTAGGTTAGCTCTTTTAGCTCAGGATATTCTCAAGGTGCATTTCCTCTTGTGTTTTACACTTTAAATCTATATTTAGCAGCAAGAACACTATTTGTCTTAAACTTTGACAACAGGTTTGATTTACAATGTGCTACATTTTATTTAAAACTAGCATGCAGATGCGTAAAAGAAAACTACATTGTTAGTATTATTTATTTTGTTTTATTATTTCATTTTTTTTATTCCTTGTTTGATTTATTGTTTTATAGTGTTATTTATTTATCTCATAATGGTTTTACTCTCTGGCTGTTTTGGCTGATGTACAGCACTTTGTCCCAACTTTGGTTGTTTTAAATGGCTTTATAAATAAACTCAACTTAACTCAACTCAACTTATCAAGACTTTTCATACCTCTTATTCATTTAGATTTGATTTTGTCAATTGAAATGACTTTTTTTTGTCTTCTTTTGAAGTGTTTTGTTGTTATAATGACAGCATAGCTGTTGCAACATCAGATTTTCTTTGCAAATATTGTTGTCGAATAACCATTCATGACATGTTGAAAAAAATTATACCAAACACATTTTTTAGAATACCTTTTTTTTTTGTATTAGAAACAACAAAAAAGAAACTGTTACAGTTCCTGAGATCAAATTATATGATCAAGTGTGTATTTTTAAAACAATATTAAAATATAACTGTTGCAGTATGTCGTCAGACCCTTAAATGCAAATATGTATTAAAGAAATATACAAAGAATATTAGGTTGTATGATGTGTGTGTGAAACGGTCAAATCTAAACCTACCTGTGGTTGAATTACAGTTACTTTAGTGGGAAGGTGCAACACCAAGTCAGAGTAAATCACATTAACACTTTAACTTTAGTTTCGCTGCAGACAATGTAAACCCATGTTTTCTTTTTTGTCAACTTTATTGATTTGTTGATAAGCAGAAAGTTATGCTGCAACACAAACGAAATGGTGTGATAGTAAATCTTTTATTCCATCGTAATGTTGCTTTTTTTCCCCTCACAGCTATTCACAGCGTTTTGGTAAGGAAAGGAATCATATTCACTTTGCACTTCTGCTTGTCTAAAGAATAAGGAAGGAAGGAAGGATGGTGGTTCAATCCCAGCTTCCCCAGACCACATGTTGAGGTGTCAGTGAACAAGGTACTGAATGTGTGTGCGATAGATAAAATAACCCAACAGAGATAAAAAGTAAGAAGGGCTGTGTGAATTTGGCTTGTTGTGAGTGGTCAATGAGACTGATAGATACAGTCTGTTAACCTGATGAGATTTGTGTTGAAAGATTATTCAGAAAGTCTGTTCTCCTTTGTTTTCACATTACTTTGGGGTCAAAGTTCATGTGCCAGAGGTGTTGGTTGGTTTCCATTTATCTTAGCTCTTCGTCAGTCTCCACCTGGGTTCTGTTCAGATCACATGACGTGTGCATGTGTCCCAGTCAGTTCCAGCAGTTTTTACACCAGTAGATTTCATCTGATGGGCAGGTGGAGACCAGGGGTTTGCTTTTTCTGAGCATGGCTCATTTATGTTTCATAATTTTTTTCGTAATTGAATATAATTTTTTAAACTAAAATAGATTTGATGCAATTGAGATTTTCAAGTAATTGAAAATTTATTACAAAATGCAACAAAAAAGTTAAAATGAATATTTAATCGCTGTTTAGTGCTGTAGTGGAGTAACCTTTTTGAAATCTGTCTCTGTTGGAATCTGAGATTTTAAGTCTTTTGTTGTGGTTGCTGCGTTGATCTGAGAAGGAAAAGGATGAATGTAGTGTCATACATTTAATCTTTAAGCATTAGTGGACAGAAAAGATGAGATATGAGTATTTTATTGTTAAAAAATCTTCTAGCTATGAGTGACCGATATACAACAATGATAGCTGGCTGCTGGGAATGTTTGGAGTATCGATGAGCCTTTCATTTTTTTCCCAGCTTATTCCTCATTTTTTATTTGAAGTGAGAAATATGACTTTTTTACTGACCGTCCAGAATAAATGGAGAATTCACAACTTCTACTTGATATGGCTTCATTTTACGTTTGTCCTTCACAACCAAACAATTCCCAACGCAGCTTCTTCAACATTGTTTTCTAAATGTCCTCAATCAAACTTCTATGATGAGCAAATGCAAATGGCAGTACTATAAGCAAACATTGCTTTGTTTAGGTTTATTTTTATTTATTGTCATTGTTATTTATTTATTTAATTTATTTATTTTTTATTATCTGTGCAGTTGTCTGGGTTCTAGGTTGTATAAATAGAGTACTGCCCCTGACTGTGCTACAGTTATGTCCTCCAGCACAGGCATAAATCTTACATCCTAGCTGGAATGGATGGGGTGTTTGTGGTGTGTCCCAGTGCTATTTCTCTGCCCAGATGCTGGCAAAGTGTAGAGGCCCAGCAGGGGGCCGTATTGTTGCTGCTGGTTTGACTTTGGTTTGATGTTTAAGAGCCACAAGATCTGTTATTTATTTAGGAGGGGAAAAAAATTATTCAGCTTGAGAGTCTTTATTGACAGTATTCACAGAAACCTTCAGTTCTGAGATTCTGAAGCTAAGATTGAAGTTTTACTAATATTTATTGATAACTATGATCATTATAAAAATGAGCACATGGCTTTAAAATGGTAAGATCATGTAAAACACACAAAGATTGTATCAAGCTTTAAAATGCAAACTACACTGATGTTTCTCCAGATCTGAAAGGGATTAAACACGCTTACGTTGCAAGGCTTTGTCCCCGTGGTAAATTAAAACTAGCTTAAAGCAAAACACTGATAATCGGCTACCTTGTTACGTTGATATGGTAAAAACGCAGCTTGTTCAGAGAACATTTGGAATGGATATTAAATCCATTTCACATCCAGTATTTACCCTGCTTTAACTTCCATTTTTGGTTTCTTCAGGGGAAATCTTTGTCTTTAGCTGGTAAATGTTTGCTGTCTGCAGAACTGTTTATTGTACACTTTAAGGTTTGTTATTTAGAGCATCTTCATGCAGCTGAAGGGAACTCCTCATGATGGATTATTCCACGTTACAAAATATAATTTGTTTAGAAGGCTGTGTAAATAATATTAAGCAATAGCAGTGTATATAAAGCCATTGTAGAAAACACTAGTTTAATAACTGTTTTCTTCTAGGGAAAAACACACAAGACTAAACCTACTAAATAAAGATAAACACAATCCAATTAATGAGTTTATTCCCATGATTTATAAAGTGGAGAGTTAGCAATGTAGTAACACAAGCAATAAAAGCAGTAAAAGGGATTAATAAGGTTAAGGCAAAAGAATTAAAAATTAGAACAAAATTAATCACAAAAATAATAATGTCAGATTATTTTGGCATTCTTACTGCATATAGTCACCTCCATGTGTAATGTGATACCATTTTTGTATTAGTTTGTGTTGGGACATGTTCACTAAAGAGAAGACTCAGTGTGGAGGGAGTTTTTCCAATGAAGTTTAAATATTATTAGTGGGAACCACCTAAACCAACATACAAGTATAACAAATATACCAGTTAAATTAAGAGAAATCTGTCAGGATTAATGACGCCGCCTTGCAGAATCTGCAAAGCAGTGGCATATGGAGTTCCTCGTTTCATCGGCTTCCAGAGGAAAATGTATTTGCATTTCAAAGTTTTCGTGCAGAAAGCAGGAGCATTTTGAAGGCTGCGTTAAGGTCCAGCAGGAACTACAGGAAGAAAATAGTGATGAGGAACTTTACTGATGCCCAGACATGATTGTTGATCACAGTTGATTTAGCAACATGAATAAATTCAGGAAAATTAAGAATATGTCTTGATATATTTGTACACTTTGAATTGAAAGAATTATTTAGCTTTTTCTGTTTTTACCTTTTTTCTTTCTTTTAAAATGTGGTTTCAGAAATTTCTTCAAAAGATATGATATACTTGTTATAGCTTAACGTTAAACTTAGCATCACATGAGGCTTAATAACATTAAAAATGACTAAGATTTTGTCTTTTATCAGTTTGAAGCAGGAATAGATCTGGAAATCTTTTGATGAGGAGGCCATGCTGGGATACAGAAAAACAGTGGCATAAATTACATTTTAAAAAGAAATAAAAAAGTACACTAAAAATGTTTAGAAATAATTAACTTATTGCAACAATGTAAGTGGTCATCTAATGATAAAAGTGGCTTAAATTCTGCAAGGGTAAACAGCCAATGATATCTATTAATCAGCAGTTTTTTTTAATTAAGATGGTTGTTTGTTCCACTTCTGTCTTCCATGTAATAATGCAGCCTCACCGAGTTCTGCATCTTTTGTTGCTGATTAAGTGTTTGGTTTCGTGGAAACACACTGCAGTCCTATAAAGTTTACGTGAAGAAAAAAGCAAGAGAAAACAGTTTCCATGCATTTCTTTTCCTGTCGACAGTAATAATAAGAGTCAATCCTTTCTAAAACAAACAGTTGAGATAACAATGAATAATTTAAGAAAAGCAGCAAGAACAGAATGACATTATTTTTCTTCTTATGGCATCTGACAACTGTTGTGTGATTGGTCAGAATTTTGAGGTGGGTGTGGTTAATGCAGAGCAGAAGAAAGCAGGAAGTTGTCATGGATGGTTTGGATGTTTTGGAGGAACAGTTGTCTGAGGCAGTGAAGAGGTACAAAAACGTTTACAACACGTCATTCTAGGCTTTTAAAGACAGTGTCTGGTCTGTACGCAAACTTCTTCTTCGTTATGTGCAGTAGGCCTTAACATGTGCTACTCCATGCATATTTAGTGGTTTAGCAGTCAAAAATAGCCCCCTTCAAACAGTTTTCTTGTGCATTACGTCCTGAACGTCCTGTTTGTGAAAGCTCACTCTGCACTGATTGGTCAGCTCCAGCGACCTGATCAGGTCATTCCCAACATTTGGTAAAGATGAAGACGTTTTCCAGGAAATATATAAAAGACATTTAAACAGCCTGAAAATCTATAGCAATAAAGCCACAGTACAGAACAACTGAAGTGTTAAAGTCTCATACTGACTTCAATCTGGTCAATTTTATCCAGCCAAAAGTAACGTACTAATTATAATTGATTACGATAATTGGATGATTCCAAATGCAGAGAATAAATACAATCTTTAAATGTTAGGCCTTCTTGGGTAAAGTTTGCGGGTTGCTCTTGAACTCTCCCATGACGACATACTGAGGAGCTCTGGAAAGTGTTGCTTGATGTCATCCTGACTGATCTATGGACCAAAATACTGATGGTTCACCAAACATTGGCCCAATTAAACCACTAGATGTAAAACAAAGTCTGTTTTCACAGGGTTCCTCAGACCAAAAGCCACCCAAAATTAGTTTGGAAAGACAAAGTCAGAACCCACCAACAGACTCAGGCCATCAAAGGAGAGTTTTAGCAGACACCTCATGAAGCTGCTCCTATAGGCGCTGCTGCTGTATCTGGTTCATGAGCTCTGTCTTGTGGTTTGGACTGAACCACTGTCATTTCTCTGGAATTTCCTGCCATCTGCACTCAAAGTTTCTCACAGATCCACACCTGCTTGTAAATGTTCGGGTCCTCTCAGGTAGCCATAATTAATGCCCATCTTAAGATTTTGTCATAATTACAAGATCTTTAAAGTAATAACACAGTAAGTCAGTTGTGATATTACTTTCTTCTCGACAGTTTCGTACACGTGTAAAAAAAACTCATGAAAGCCGTTTTGAAAGGAGAAGCAGCTTTTGTCTACATTTCCAGTGGTAAATCTAGACATTATACAGTCAAGCAGCATGAGCATCGGTGTTGTTTCGGTGTTTGAGGGACACATTCAGTGGACGGCCTGGGGGTCTTCTCACAAGGAAAACAGAATGGAATTTCCTGGATTCATAGGGAAATTTTTAGCAGCTAATTTGCACATTTTGTGCATTAATTTATGATGAAAATGTCTTGATTTATGTAAAGAAAAACACAGAATCATTCATCAAGTGTCAGTTCATAATAATCTGAATATATAAGGCTGTAAATCTCTCAGGGATTCTGTGCTGCCTTCAAATATTTATTCTCCAGTAGATCATCTTTTTTCATCTAATATAATCCCCACTGAATTAACACACACAGGCATGATTTACTTTATGTCGTTTTAGTTGGCTGCTGTGATTTTACACTTTTAAACTTTATTAAATTCTCACTGCTTTCAACAAAATATCTGCTGAAGTTTAATTGCTGCACATCTAAAGATATTATTATGAAGGATAATTATTAATGTAGCTTGAAAAACACAATTTTGTGGAAAATAAGGATTTTTTTTTGTTTGGTTTTCTTTCTCTCATCTCTTGTCATCAATATGCTTGCCTGCATCTATGTTTAAAGCATAATTATTTTTGATACAAGAGATTTAGAGGTTGCACAGTTACATAAATCATTCTGGATTACAAAAATTGCTGTCCAGGTCTGGAAAAAAAAATCTTTCCAAGGGATTCCCCCTGATCTCATTGCCCAGTTTTGTACATCTTGGATATCTCTCTTGAACTCCTCTCTATGTGTCTGTTCTTTCCACCTCGGGTACTAGAAAAGGAGTCAAGAGGAGAAAAAAGTCTAAGTAACAGGCATTAAACAAAATGATGTGTACTTGCTTCAGAGCCAGGGAAGGGACTTGTGAGTCATTTTTTGGCATCAAGAAATCCCTTGCTTGTCATGCAGCTAAAGAAAACATGTTTCATCACTACAAATTTACTGCAAGTAACTTTTACTATTTGTTTTTTAAATTCTGGCTCTTTAAACATGTAAGTATTGTAAAAGATTAATCGATCTGTTTTTGACAGAAAGTCACAATAATTAAAGATGCCCTGATCATGTTTTCCATTCATCTTTCATGTTGTCTTGTACTTGTTAATTTGATTTAACCTCAAAGGCTTATAGTTTAAGTGCGTTTATGTTGGCTAATAATAAACTGTCATTCTGTCATTAATTCATTAAATAATACGATACATATATATATATTTAGAGTTCATCTGAAAAAAGCAGCATGTGCAAAATTCAGTTTTTCATATAAAATCATCACCTTGCCAAACTCTTGTTGCTGTTCCAAAGTTTTATAAAAATATATTTTTTGTGCAGTAATCTTTCTTTTTTTATGCGTTGCCAGGAAAACAGGATACAGGTGCAGCAAGATATTAAAACATGAACAATAATAAATAGAAACTGTACATTTCTAACAGGCTTTAAAGTCAACATTTGGTATGTTATCCTTCTTTTTCAATATTCTCATAGACCAGCTTTCTTGTAGCTGTCACAGTCCAATACAGCAGGAGAAGGCCCAGTAATGGAGTCAAGGAGTAAAAAAGATTAAGGTTGGTAGGTGAAAAATTAATAGCAAACAATGCTGGGGGGAACTAGGGTTGGAGGATATGACAAAATATATTGTTTAGATAATAGAAAAGGTCTATTATTTTATATAAGGCTCTATTGTTTACGCCACAATAAGGTGCTTTACTGCAGTACGTCAAGATGCACTTTACAGCATGCATACTGCAATACATAAACAAACATGGAGAAAGACGGTTGCAGACGTGTTTCAGAGCAGGACAATTAACTAAAAGATGACTAGCCAACCAAAACTGATGAGCTTGTTCATAAAAGAGGGGAAAATTCTGTTGCATGGATGCAGTTTAGATATAAAAAGACCGACGTGGAACCGACAACAGATTAGCTCACAGTCCCAACAACGGAGGCCGACACAACTAACTCATTTTATCATCTGTGCAAGAATCAGGATAAAGAATACAGAATAAAGAAAAGAGTCAACGCGCAAAAGCCGCAAAAGCAGCGTCAAGTGGTGGCGAAAGCTCATAATAAACTCCAGACGCAAACATTGCAACCGGTTTTACCCCGTAAAAAGGTCATATGGTCGTAATTACCCCAGATGAAAGGAGATCAAATGTCTGACAAATAACTGATGACTGACACAAAATTACACAAACAATTTTATATCATTATATTTATCGTTATGGGGGTATAAAATGAGCTATATCAGAACATAAGATGTTGGTCATATCGCCCAGCCCTTGGGTGACCATATATGGAGAGATTGTCGTGAGGATCTAACAGCAGCAAAAACACTGAAAACTCACTAAGAAGGGTGAGATGAGTGGCTGCAGGAAAGTGACGAGTGTACGAGGAAGTAACATTATAATCCGGTTTTAGGACAAAGACAAAAAAATGTCAGTGCATAGCAGTTGGATACAACAAAGAAAATCAATCAGAAAAAAACTTCCTATGAACAAAAACATTATCCACAGAACTTATGTAGATACTGACTACATGCACATGGTGACATTAACTCAGGAAAAGAACATCTGAAAACCAAATTATGAAAACAAGACATCAATCTAAGAAACCAAAACACCAAACCAAACCATAAGTCACTGAAATCCTTTGACAATGACAGTAATTTCTTTAAGTAATCTTCAGGAATGCCTTTTCCAGGCTTCTATGACATTCCAAAGCTCTTCTTTGGATGTTGGATGTATCAGGTCTTGTGCAGAATCAGAAGTCATGTTCAGATACTGTATATCTGTGGTAGAGAGTTTTTAGGCCTCAAATTTCTTCTTTCATCCTCGACTCCAGTTTCCTCCAGTCTTTTAAGGACGCACAGCACAGCACATCACGCTGAGATATGACAGGTTTTCAGCCAGCTGCTCTCTGGGAATCACCTTGTTGCAGCAAAAATAATATTTCATGTCTGTCAAACAGTGTTATTTCTGGCATTTGTAATGGAACAGCTAGAGAAGTAAAAACACATGCTTTTATCTTTGTGATATAGGCTGCTATTAAAACGCACCTAAAGTTACTATTTAAATTGGATTATTTGCCAAGATATTTATTCAACACAACAGTGAATTATTTGTTGAGCTTGATACTAGTTTTGTTGGTAACTTATTCTGAATAAATCATAAAATATTTCTCTGAAAAAGGTCAGGTACAAAGTTTGGGCAAAAATGAGTAATAATACAGCCAAAATCCAAAGAAATTCTTTGAAATAACTCAAGAAAGCTCAGGAACTATTGCTCAAGACCACTTCTAAAAATTACAAAATGAAATAGAAACAAAAGTTATATGTGTTTGGAAAAGGTGATGTTCAAGACTACACAAAACTGCAAATAGCTGAAGATAAATAAATAAATATTAACCCTTTCATGCGAGCATCAACAAAAGACAACCACATTTTGTCAAATACAGTATTTTATCTCTACAGACCTACATTACATTGCA
Organism: Telmatherina bonti; assembly: GCF_933228915.1. Classification (NCBI taxonomy): domain Eukaryota; kingdom Metazoa; phylum Chordata; class Actinopteri; order Atheriniformes; family Telmatherinidae; genus Telmatherina; species Telmatherina bonti. The sequence continues at coordinate 12,947,488 of NC_136625.1, forward strand.
TACATATGACACTTATTTAGTGATATTCTGAGTTTATTTGATTTATTGAATGTATTCTATATAATATTTATAAAATATATCATCATAATTTTATCATCTTAATATTATATTTGTATATACACATGTATGTATATATACATGTATATGATATATATATATATATATATATATATATATATATATATATATATATATATATATATATATATATATATATATATATATATATATATATATATATATATATATATATATAGATATGATATATATAAAATTTAATTTTTCCTAGTTATTACAAAGGCAAACTTGTGTAATTACAATGTATGCATTTATGTTCAGTTATATCATATTTTTTTTATTCCTCAGTGAGTGATAATGTAAAGACTTACAGTCACTGAAGTTGTTCATTTACAAATATACCATCCTCATCCATGAAAATGCAAGAAAAAAAGCTTCTTAATAGGTTGCCACTATAGTGACCACAAGGCAAGAAAGGGTTAAAACCTGAATTAAATAAAGTTTTCTTTGATTATTCATACTGAATTTTCAACATTATCTTTTTATCTTTGTCTCTTTTTCTTCTCTTTGCTCTGCTTTTCCCTTACGTTAACCATGTCCTCCATGTAAGGTCCAGTATTAATATGTAAATTAAGTTATAAACAAATAGAAAAATAAAAATAATAATCAAATATTAGGTGAGATTTACGTCCATAAAACTCTTCTTGTCAAAGAACAATCAGCCAGACCATTATTCTGTCGTAACGTTGCTGGAAAGGTTTGGTAGAAAATAAAATAAAACAATTCAACATTATGTACCGTTTCGCTTTTATTATTGATGATCATATTTTGACTAAACTTACTTTCTATTGCAGGCTCTGAAGCTAACTAATGTGAACAAATTGATTTCTTCAGCTTAATTGAATTTTTAAATTGATAATGAAGCAAATTTCCGCTCTGGGTAACGGTACATACAGCGTCACATAAATCAGTATATTCTAACCTTAAAAAAACCAAACTTTCAGCATGTTAGCTTTTTTCCAGCAGCACTGATGGATAGTTGACTTCTGTAACTTTATGAGTCACCATGGCAACAGCCAGCCTGTCCCAGTCCAATATATCACTTTTTATTTGCCATGCATGTTATGCTATTTGCATCTCCTTTCTGCATTTAGTTGTATTTTCTTATGTTCTCAAGCAGTGGGACTGTTTAGGTCATGAGGATATTTATAATGTAAATACCACTCATTGTAGCTTTATCTTTGACAGATTGCTCACCTCGTTTTCACTTTTGGCTTTTTCCAACAAGAGTTTCCATACATGCATGGATGGAAGAGTAATCACCTCCTCTGCTGGGGTCCTGTGGTGCAGCTTTGCATTCCTTGCCTTAGTTTAAAGCTGTTTTTGCACAGCCATCAGTGGTGCGTCACCTGGAAAAGCTTCGTCTTATAGTAACGTCTCACAGCTCGGGCATGACTCCATGGTTGTGTCTTTACTGACATCAGGAATCATCTGTTGCTGGTTCACACTGTTCCCTTTATTGAGACGATCACTCACTTGGATGCTTCAGTGGTTTTTACTTGGAAAAAATATATTCATTACGCTTTTTTTAAAAAACTCAAACTGATGCTCAGCAACACATTCAGAAAGAGTTAGGCACATTCTAGCTGTCAGCCATGTAGTTCTCATCAACAATCTACAACCTTTCTGTAGCTGGTTGTTGGCAGCACCTTGCTCCGCACAGGTGTTTCTGCATCATCTTTTATTAGCTTTGATTTCCTGTTGGAGCTCTTGGTCCATATAAAGTGTTTTGAAGCCTTCTTATGGGAAGCAACGTCATCATATCTGCTGATGTGTTTGCTGATATAAAGGTTTGCTTTTACAGAACCCATGTAGTAAATGTATCTCAGGGTGATTTGCATACGTTTGTTTGTAAAACGAGTTTGTATGCACAATCTGCTTCTTTATTTGCCAATAACAATTTAGATGACCGTCACACAGTATTGGAGGTTAGCTGGAGGAAACACATAATAGATGAATTCCAAACAAAAAGGAGCTCATTATTCTACTAAATCTGCAAAGAAAGGCAGTTGCCAGTCTTCTCAGGAGCTGACATCCCAAAAGATCAGCCAAGGTCAGACCGTGCTGTTCAAATGAACTCCAAGCAAGCCACGAGCTACACAGCAGACTCTACAGGCCTCAGTTAAATGTTCACAGTGGTGGAAGGCTGATGGTTTGGGCTTGTTCTGCAGACACAGGACCTTCACCCTTCACAGTTAGTAATGGACTTTGAACTTCTCTGTAGATCAAACTTATATAGAGTAAGATGTGAGGCCATCTTGTCCATCAGACAAAGTTTTGTCCAAATCGGGACATAGATGGCTCAATGATCCCAGACACAGCAACATATCTACAGCAGAATGGCTGAAAATTATCATGTTACAATGACTGAAATGTTGTGGGATGACTTTAAGAGAGCATAAACAAATGCCAACAAACTGAACAATGTTGTAAAAAGAGTGTACCAAATTTCCAACACAAGGATGTGAGGGACCGATGCAGAAATACAGTAAAACTTTAAGAAGAAAAAGAAAATACTTAAAATTAGGCAGTTGTGGTTTTCTAATTGTTGAATCAGAACTGAATGTGTCTATTTGTCACTATACATATGTACAATGGGATAAAAGCTGTCAGTATTAACAGTGCAAGTACAAATCAGTAAAAATATGTATAAAAGATATAAAAAGTTTTCACAACGTAAACATATAGGTAAGGTGCACATTCCTGAAGATAATTGCAGATAAAATGGAGTATTCAAGTATTGGATACATTACATATATTGTATGTCAAGACCTGAAGACATTTGCACTTATGAATATGTTGTATATACAGTATGCAAGTATAAATATATTGCAGACATAATCAGTGAAGCGTCTTTTAGTATTTTCAAAAATGTTTCTTTGTTTTCTTAATTTTGTGAAGTAAATAACACATTTTTATGTTTACCTGAGATTATATTTTCTTAGTCTTAAGTAAAAATCTAGGGTGTAAGCCATATGAATTTTTTAATCACCTGGCTTGCAAAAAGGGTCGTAATTTTTAACAGAGCTTAAACTATTGTCACTCCCCTGCAGTGTAGATTTTATAATTGCTGCTAAAATATCAGCTCGCTATGAATCAGGAAGGGAAGTTCATGTCTTATGTCAGTTTACGGGTGATTTTTGGTCATGAGGTAGTTGTGAAAATCAGTGCAATGTGTTTTGTTAATGTGGACTGTGAAGTACAACACACACCTGAGCCTGTACAGGAGTTATGTTTCACTGATTTGTTTTCCAAGAAAGTCTAAAAAAGCATACAGATCTGCAGAAATGAATCCAGTCAGAAGCCGAGCTGAGCTGTTGCTTCATCTCCAAATGTGAGGTGTGAATGTGTTAACTGTTAAAATGAACAGCGGGCAGCCATTAATAAAGCACAAGTCATTTCATTTCCTCTGGACAAACAAAGGTGAATGACCTGAAAATAAATCATCATTTATTACCGCACCACAAGCCATCAGAATTGGTTTCACAGGATTAACGTGTTTTGAAGGTGGATGATTTATTCAGTGAAGTGTAAACTCCCAGCCTTCAGCCAGCTCTGACCAGTACTGGGATACTAGTCTTTCTCGTCTGTTATAAAAACACGAGCGACAGTTGTGAAAGCAGTGACGTAATTCAAATGTTTTCTTTTATGCAGAGCCAGTCACATTTATGAGATTTTGTTCTCTTGCAAACATATTGTCCGAAGCTGAAATATACTGCACCTGCAGGGAGTTTAACCCAGAAACTTTCCCCCAGTTTGTGTTTGAAAGCCTGAATTTCAACACATACTTTATCAAACGAACATTAAAAGTCTAAAAAGTTGTAGAGAAATTATCAATGCTGCAATCAGATCTGTGTTAAACCTTGAAATTAATTATGATAATTTCATCATTTTTATTGATGGACCATTTAAAAGTGTTTCTGAAGTCCAGTAGGGTGGATTGTGAAAGTTTTTATTACCTTACATGTTGCATTTGAAATACAAAAACTAAACTTATGGATTTGCGCAAAGATGTCTGTATTCTTCATTTAAACATACCATACCATATTTATTTATAAAGAACTTTAAAAACAACATACAGCTGACCAAAGTGCTGTACAGAAACAGCAAGTGAACCAAAACAGCTTAAGAAAATAAAATAACAAAAGGGTAAAATAAGAGATACATGAAAAAGAACAGTTAAAAAACATGTCAAAAGAGATTTGATGTTGAAAAAAAAAAAACTTTAATACATTAAAGTTGCAATATGAGGATTTTTGGGCCTTGTAGCAAATACATGTAAGACACTACTTTAGTGTAGAAACACATCAGTTAGACTGTGGTCGTAAATTCCTCCTTCTAATGAAATGAAAGAAATTTGACCTCATTCAGTAAATGAAAACATTATGAATGAATAAATAGAGATAGTTGCTATCAGACAAGAAACTAGAAGACACAGATAGAATGACACATCTAAAGGTCGCTGTTGGGACTCAGCTGGACATGTGAGTGTCCGGCAGTACTCTGAAAACTGGACACAACAATAACAACAAAGAGGAACACAGTTTGACTGTTGGTAAGAATTAGCAGGCATTTGCATTTGCAAGTCCAAGTTATAGCTGGTTCACAAATTATAAACTGTGATTAATGAAATAAAGTGGAAAAATGACGCTAATATAACTAATTGTTCTTCACCAGCTAGTTGTAAAAGCTTTTTCTCACCACTTAAGTCTTTGTTTGCAGCTTTTTTCCCTGAAACGGCTGCCTGTGTGATTAATTAAAGTCAGTGTACTTTAACCAAAATAAAAAAAAAATGCTGAAAGACATTTAAACGCTGCACAGCCGCAGGGTTCTGTGATTACTGTCTGTTCTTTATAGATTGAACAAAAACATTGAATATTGCAGCTTGTAAAGCAGCAGGGGGCTGGCTGCAGGCAGGTTCCAACACACATAAACACTAAGGAAGTGAAAACATGCTGATTTCCACAGGAAAATGGAGTTGCTGCATTACAAAAAGTTGTATTTTATTAAAGTACATGTATACAGTATGGATATAATGACAGGCTAGTATTTCCCCGTATTGATCCCCTGCAAAACTGTTAATCATCTAAAAGTCTTTAGATGATGATTTATGAGAACCATAATTAGAAAAACCTGTTCTTGTGTATTCACACTCTTGATTTCAATGAGGTTATCTTTCCCACGTTTCAGCTGAACCAAAAAGCATAAAAAAACTTTGTAATTCCAGCACCAAAGTGCTTATTGTTGAGATAAGTACACATTTGCTTGTGCTGAAATGCCACAGCTGTGTTTAGCTAACCTCAGCAAGTGAGTCTATAAAAGACACCACATGAGATGAGGCTGCTATTTTATAACGCTCGCTGGCTTAGTTGAGGTTTTGTGGGACACTTTTTTTTAGTTTCACTGTCTGAATCTTCCTTTTGGACTAGCACCAAAGTGTCTTTTGGTGGACAGATACAGCTGCACCACTGGATCTCTTACATTTCTGAGTGGATGTGATTCAGAACAGTGAGGGGATTATTTATCTTTGAATGTTTTATTTTCCCTCAAAACTCTAATATTGGTTTTAGCTCTCAAAGCCAGCAGGTACTAGGTTGCAATTATCATTCTTTAGTCATACTAAACCACTTCTGCTACACAAGTATCATTAATGCCGTTGAGTTCATCGACACACAGACACGTTGCAGCCTCTCTAATTAAGATTTAACCACAGTTCCCATGACTGGTCTGCTACATGATTCTGGTGGGGGGAACTCCAGCGATTTACGGGAAGAATCATAAATTTGTAAACCAGACTATACCAGGAAACTATGGGCCTGAACCTACACTTAGTGACGCCCTCATCAGCTAATATAACTACAGAAGTGAACTTACTCATCCTCTTAGCTGTGCCGGTTTCTGACTCGTAAAATAACCATCAGCATGAAATCCCATTGAAGCTTTCCGATGACTAATTACTCATGGCAGGAATCCTGCTGTGAATTAGATCATCAATATCTGGCAGGCTGCAGAGAACTGTGGAACTCAAGTCCAGTCCAGTCCAATAACCAGTTGAGGACTTTTAATACAATAGAGCTCCTGTATTTGTGACGGGGGGGGGGGGGATTTCTGTTTAGCCCCACCATTTTCCAGCCTCCCTGTGCTGCATCAGTAGCAAGTAGTAAGATGTGGTCCATTAATTCTCCAAAGTTAACAAGCATCTGGCGCAAGTTCCAAGGCCTCCGTGTAGCACCTGGCTATTTGCTACAAGGGTGGCCTTAACGTCTGCCGTAATGAATCAACTCTGACTGTCACAGCAAAGAAAACTGAATACACACCCAGTGTGGAAACACTGAAATACCTGACTGCAGACAAGAGGCTCAGACCCCATGTTTGTTTGGGTTTTAACCCATCCAAAACCTTCCCAACTGGTCACTGTGGTCCATTTGTTGCTAATGATTGAACACTGTGTGAAAATGACAGAGAAACAGAGTGAAACATAGGTTTCATGTTTCAGACTGATGAATGGTGAGGCAAGCTGGTGTAGCTGAGTCATAGCTTAGCAACACTGCTGGACACCCCGACTCAGTTGAGCTAATATGGTGGAACGTCTTGCTTGATGCTAAATTTAAAGAAAAAATGAGGTAACACATAGAGTCATCTGTGTAAAATGCATCACAAGCATAGACTGTATATAAAGAGATGGATGGAGTCTCCGTGACGTCACCCGTAGGTTTCTGAAGAGCTGAATTGAAGCTCGGTGGGTGGTTCCTACCGTCACCATGTTGGCAGCGTCATGTGCATCGTCTCGCCCGGAAAATACAAATATGGGCAAAGAGGTGGAGCTGAGAGGGGAGCCATGAGCGTCATGGTGGATGATTGACATCGAGTGAATTCCGAGCTTTCTGTCGCTAAAAGCTAACCGAGCTAACCCCGCAATACCCAGCTAATGGAGGTAAGCGGCCTAAAGCTAAGTCACGTTGTTAACCGGCTAAAAACCGTGGTTGTTCTACGTTCTTCTTACTTGAAGCCGGAGATTGGTACCTGTCAATCAAAAGGACACGCCCCTAAATATGCCAAACTTCGAGATTAAATTACTTTAAAATGGGCGAGTTAGAAAAAAATTCACTCACCCCACAGTTGTCATGAAGGTAAACCTGACCTATTAAACCGAAAATGGATTTTTGAACCAGGCTGTAAACATGTTTATTTCTGCCGTGAAGTTGGTCTTTTTAACATGGGAGTCTATGGGGATTTGCTCTGTTTTGCAACCCCTAGTGGATGAAGGGGGAACTGCAGTTTTATGCACTTCCGCATAGGCCTTACTTTTAACCGCCGGAGGTTGCAGCTTGATCACAAGTCAATTTGTAAATGCAGTCTGAACCAAATGAGCTTATCAGACCTCAGCAGAATCACTTTTGCTGCAATGTGGGTAATGTTTGAAGATGGTTTTAACAAGCTAAAAGAGGGTCTGAGATATTTTAAAGGTGATTCTCTGGTTAATGAATTATTATTAACTTTGACAATATTTTTTTCTCTTTGTAAAATCCCAAACTAATCTTTTAGTTGAGGTAAAACATGCAATAGTTGGGGTAATTTATAGAAAAATGTGTAAACATAAATAGAAATGCACCAAATAAGGCAAACGTATAGTTCATACGGTTCTAACCATCTGAACCCATTAGAAAAAGCTTTCTTTGAGGCTCAGTAACACTGTATTGTACTTTTCTTAACCACTTGTCCAATTAAGGGTCGCGGGGAAGCTGGAGTCTATCCCAGCAGTCATTGGGCAAGAGGCAGGGTACACCCTCCATCACAGAGCAAGCCATTTAAAGTTTGAGAATATGTTGAGATTGCTTCGGCCCCGAGACCTCTCCTGTCTCATCTGTGGATGTTGGCTGCTGTTTGCTCCTTCTGCTGTTAAAATTATCCCATGTTGCTTCTCTGGGGAGGATTGATAGCTCCATAACACCCATCGTCTTTTCTATCAATTTCCCTCCTTAAAATGGCTTCTTGACTGCTACCTTTCCATGGAAAACATCTCTCTCAGGTCCTGTGTCAGGTTTGTTGTAGGACATTTTACTCACTGTAGATTTTTTTTTTTCTTTTGTTTGTTTTTTCTAGCTCTGAGAAAAAAAAAACTTTTAGGACAGACTACTCATCATGCTCATTTAGGCCAAGAATTAGGTTCATAATTATTCATCATCTGGCTGCAAAAATATATTTTTTGTCTGTCAAAACTTTCTTCAGCTTTGATATTTCAGAAGCAACTCAATCAATTACAATAAATCTGTCCTTGGAACAGTTTGCGAGCAACAAAGTTCATAAAGATGCTTTTTAAAATGGTTTCCTTGCTGACTTCTTTTTAGTATGTGTAGATATAACACCGGCTCATCCTTTGAGTTACATGTGTGCAGTTTTCAAGACCTGCAAGAAAGAGCATTGATGATTAATTTGTAATGATATTGTAAAAGATGGACAAACTGGTTTGCTTGTCTCAGGAGACAAGCTGAATTTTGGGCCGCAACTGCAGTCATACAAGAACTTCTTTGCAACCTAAGGATGAAGCATGAGAGAAAATCTCAGTGCTTTAAAAATAAAGATTTTAACAGCTGCTTATAATTGGAATATACAATTTTTCCACATGCACTAATACTTTGATGCATCATGGTTATTTTCCCGTTGTATTATAAATATAGGGATCGTAGTATTCTGCCACAGGGACATTAAGTTGTGATGTGAAACTTGGCAGAGAACATTGTGTTTTTTCACTTTTCGGATGGCTGACTTTGGTTTGGTTTCTGTTTCCTACAGTGTTCGAATGAGTACTGACCATGCAGCACTTTGGAAGAAATGACAGAGAATTATACCTGCAGAAGATGCCAGCAGCTCCTCGTCCATCTATTCAGATTAGTTGGGAGTCTTAACAGATGCTGTGGACTGTTTTATCTCCAATGGCTTCCTAGAGTCGTTCCAACAGAATCACCAACAGTGAAATCTCTTAGTGGTAGTGGGGGCCGGGATGTGGCCCCCTGACCTTGGGCCTTCAGATGTGCAGCTGACTCTTCCTGGTTTTGGGAGTGTGTTTGAGAATGCTGAGGATCTACAGGCGCCGCTGTCTCCTGGTGGCTTCTGCCAGCCATCGGGAGGCTTTTGCTGCCTTTCCAGGACCCCTCTGTCCCTGTCCTCGCTGAGATGTGACCTCACCTCCCTGCTCAACTGTAAGACAGCTGGACCCCTTGTGGAAAAGACTGTGGAGAACTTTGCAGCCAAAGCTCAAACAGAACCCAAAAAAAGCACCCAGAGGTTCAGCTCCTATCCTCAGCCCTCCCTTCCCATTCCCTACATGCTACCCAGCTGCGCCACATCTCCATCTTTTCCCTCTCAACCTTTCTCCCTTACCTCTTCGTCTTCATCTTTGAGTCTTACTCCTTGCTTGTCTTTTTCTAATAACCACAACAGAGTCTCTCAGCAACATCACAGCCTACAGGATGAGTATCGCTCCATAAAACAAGAGCCTGTAGATGATTTCTTACCATGTAAAAGGGAACCATATCAGATGAACCAACATCAGGGGGATCTGCTCCACATTGGCCAGTCTCTTCAGGGTTACATTGATCAGGACGTTACCCGGCCTCCCATTCACTCCCCCGGGCTCAACACACCTGCAGGGCAGGACCCCACCCTGGACCAGCAGGAGCAGTCGTGTCACTGGATCGACTGCAGCGCCATCTACAGCAGCCAGGAGGAGCTGGTCAGGCACATCGAGAAGGAGCACATCGACCAGCGCAAAGGAGAAGAGTTTGCATGTTTCTGGACCGGCTGCATCCGTCAACACAAACCCTTCAACGCTCGCTACAAGCTGCTCATCCACATGAGGGTCCATTCGGGAGAAAAACCCAATAAATGCATGGTGAGTCTGTTGATTATTGTTGGATCAGCTGTAATAAATGCTATTTTTTTTATTGCACAGCGGTAGATGACAAAACTGACACACTAAATGTCCCTGCAGACCTGTAAAACATCTACAAGGTTTACTGAACATTGGTAACATGTGCAAGATCACGTTAGCTTATAATACGTTATTGATATGTATTATAATCATAACAAAGTATAAAAAAGAAGGATGTGGAGCAGTGCCTACAAGCTTGTTCAGATAGACAACTTGAGCTGTTTTGCTGCCTCCTGTGTGATTTGCTTCACACTCTTCCTGCCACGTATATAACATACCTATCCCATCTGGGTGGTCGGTTCAAGTTCGTGTCTTACACTCTGCCTCGTACTTGCTGCTTCTGCCCTGCAACATGACATGCCATCTGCCTTTCATGCTACATGCTTCTTCAGCCACTCCACCACATCAGCAACCACCTTCAGACTCCAGGTCTGAGTTTCTCTCATCATTCCAGTTTTAAACTGAGAAAACAAAGACAAGGAGCGATGGGTTATGATCTTCACGCTAAACTTTAACCACACGCTTTTTTTTTGTTGTTGTTTTAAATAAAAGTTTATGTTAGCTGTCAAACTGAAATATGGGAAACATCACTGATCAGTACATCTCAAAGTTGTTCAAGTGTAGTGGTCCTGTCCACTATAACTGGTTTTAAAGCCTTATTTTAGAGCTACACATAATCACATATTTTCAGTGTTAGTTTTTTCCCCTTTGTACAGTCTTGTTCTCAGATGAAGATTTGGAGTTGATAATGCTTCAGGCTGCAATTTCAGTAGGATTCACAGCTAATACATCTCAGCTGTAGTCTTGCAAAGGCAACTGTTTGCCAAAAACAACTCGGGCAAAAAATGAAAACGAAAATAAAATCTGTTTTTATGTGCCAGTAAGTATTTCTGAATGACAGGGGGGAAATGCAGACCAGAATGATATAAGTACTCTACATGGCTTGAGAATATAAGTTATTTAACTTAGAATATGTCTTATATAGTGTCTTTAAACTAATTTGCTGTTATGGTGGGGGTGTAAAACAATATTATAGGCCTACTCTTTGTTGTTAGACAATAAAACACCAAGGTTTCAAATGCATTCAGGGAATCCTTTCATTCTTTCTTTAAAAGTGCTTATGAAGCACAAACACAGTTAACCAAAGTGCTTCACATAAGACCACACACAATGAAAGTAAAGATTATAAGTAAAAAAAAAAAAATGGATATAGTGGGGGCTCATTTAAAGTCTACACAACAAAGTTTCTATTCAGGACAAACAAATACAAAACTACTGTGATTTTAATTATTTTAAAAGCCCAAGTTTAGTTTTTTTTAAAATCCTGAACTGAGTTAATTTCTCCTCTGATATAAACCTCTTTGTGACCATTGGGTTGTGTTTTTCAGGGGACATCATCTAATTCTGTCACATTTGGAAAACCAAAACATAAACACAATCTTTGCATTGCAGCTAAAACATGAACTGTTGTTAAAGGTTCAGTTACTTCAGTGTGACTGACTCACCTTCATAGGGATATTATTTACTCCCCAAATTACAATAATTACAGTTTTGATTAGGCTGAAGTAGAAACGTTTATTTGTGTTGGTGTCTTTCCATTGTTGCTGTGAACTGTTTGGAAGGACAGAAAAAATGAATGGATATCAGTGTTTCTTAACCACAGAGCCTGGTGGGTGTTTATCGATAGCAGTCAGTGACTACATCTGGGTTTTTTTAGATGAAAGAAAAGCAAAGGCCTTAAAGTTAACAATATCTGACCATATTTGACCGATGCCTTCACTTTTGAAGCCAAGATCATGCATACAGCAATATTTTCAAGACACGCAACTATTATGAGTTGAAAATAGAGCTATTGATAAATCCATCCATTCATTTTCTTATCCGTCCCATTTAGGGTGGTGGAAAACTGGAGCCTATCCCAGCATACACTGGGCAAGAGGCAGGGTACAGCCTGGACAGATCACCAGTTCATCACACAGCCAACACGGAGAGACAAACAGCAATGCACATTTACAGTCACTTATAGGGACAATTTAGAGCAGGAGTATTCAATTCAATTCAACTTTATTTGTATAGCGCCACTTCACAACAATGTTGTCACAGGGCACTTTACATACACAAATCAACATACACATCATTTTGAGCCACTTCATACACATCCTATAATAGAATCCAACTGATTGCATCAAGTCATGACTTCGATCCAATCCCCCATCCTGAGCATGCACGCGGCGACAGTGGGAAGGAAAAACTCGCCTTTAACAGGAAGAAAACCTGCGGGAGAACCCGGCTCAGGGAGGGTATCTGACTTCAGTCCTCAAGGGTCACAATCCTGCAGACTTTCCCTGATACAACACACCTGACATACATCAATGAGTCATTGTGTAAAACGTCATAGGCTGTTGGAACCATTTAATTTGATTCAGGTGTGTTGAAGCAGAGACACACTGAAAGCCTGCAGGACAGCAGCCCTTGGGGGCCGACTTTGGACATCCCTGACTTAAAGTAACCTTTCAATCTACCACCATCATGTGGCTTTTGGTTCATCATGTCAATAACCTAACATGGATGTCTTTGGACGGTAGGAAAATGCTGGAGTACTCGGAGAGAACCCATGCATACACAGGGAGAACATGCAAACTCCACACAAAAAGTATAGAGAAACTACCGTTCGAAACTCCCCCGCCGAGGCTCGAAGCAGCGACCTTCTTCCTGTGAGATCACAGTGCTAGCTACTGGTATATATGAGAGGAAATTTATCATTTACAATAAAGGGAAGAAGTTGAATCACTGAAATGGTTTTTATTTAATTTTCTGAAAAACTTTCTAAAACATATTTTTACATAAAAAAAAAAAAAAAACTAAATCTAATTTAGATTGTTTTGTATTTTCTAAAATTTTCTTAAATTTATTTCTCTTTGAATCTAAATTTAAGCTTTAAGTTTTATCTTATTAATTACAATTTAAGACTTCTGATGAAGGTCAGTATCAAGGTTTACATAAAGCTTGTAGTGGCAGATATATTTCTCTGTTTTCTTCACACTTTCAGGTCATACTTTGTTTTTTTTTGGCAACAAAACTGAGAGCAGATCAGATTAGGTTAAACTCAAAGCCCAAGGTCTAAATGAAGTCATCTGTCAGGATCCAAGTGTTTTGTAACTTAATTGAGTCCAAGTTAAAAGTTTCTGTCAAAAGATTGTTTTTCTCCACTTAGCAGTAACTTAAGAAGGCTTTTCATTCACTTCACACGTGGAGATATTTATATGTTGGAATCAAACTATCAACACTGGGAACAGACAGTCCAAACAAATCTCATCATCTCCTTTTTTCCAACTTTGCATTTCTTTAAAATGGGACATTTAGAGGTTTTACTTAGTTTGGCATTCACCTGCTTATGCAGCGTATTATATTGATTATAAATCGGGATGATCAGAAACTCTATTCTTGTAACATGTTTGCCTCACTCAAGCATGCAGAGAAAGAAACAGGGTTGCGTTGAATAAATGAATGAATCAATAAGTGAAAGTATATGTAAAATATTGAAAAGCAAGAAATCTGCTGATGATATCTTTTTCACTTTGACAAATACTGTTCTGGCTTCCTGAATCATTTTGATGTCACATGATGCATGTTATCCTGCAGCACTCTGGGGGTGAGAAACCCCCCTTTACAATCTCACTTTCCGGCCTGGAGCTGCATATTTATCATGCTGGATAGGAACACACTGGCCATTTCGGATGCACGCTAAAGAAACCAAATGTGAGATTATCAGAAATAAGGGGAGAAGAAGAGAGAAAGTGACATAGTGAGAGATAAACCAAGAGTTAGATTGGCTTTACTTTTACTCACTGAAAAAAGAGCTCAGAGAAGAGACAGGATGCAATAGGGATGCAGAATTATATGTTGTTAGGCGATGCCAAAGTGCAAAAATCTGCCACAAGTCAGCAGTTCTGCTAGATCAGTGTGGACTGGTAACATGATCCAATCAGTTTTAGAGATTGTTTTCAACTCTCCCTCTTATCTGGTTACTCATAGCTCTAAAAAATCAGTTTTAGCCACAAGTTATTAATTTTGATAGCTTAAAATTGGTTATTCATAACCTGGTAGCAGCATCATGGCAGCTTTGGCTATCATCAGTTTACAATAAATAAGATGGCTTTCCAACATATCTCTGTACTTGGTTTGACATGTACACTTTAAAACGTCCACTTTAAAACTAACATAGTAACTCAGTAATCATCTCTTGCAACCAGGAAGAGAACCAGTTTTTACTTATGTTCAAAGAATTAGTGGCCTCTTTTGGTCACGAGAGCTTTTGAAGGATAAAAGTGTCTATAAAAGCGATGGCTGTGTTATAAAAGCAAATGCTTTACCCCTAACCCACAATCCTTTTCCAACCATAGTTAAGTAACTTTCATTTGCAACTCCAAACATGTGATGCAAAAGCCTGAAGCCAGTGAAGACAAGACAAAGTTTCACCATAACATGTGTTTACATGGCCACCAGCAAATAAACATCCATTAAGGAACTAGAAAGTATTTCACTGTAGTCATTTTGTTTTCAGACTCAGCAGGAGTAAAGTTAACTGTCTAAAATTGACCCAACCTTAATAAGATATTGTTGTCGTACTTGGTCTTGATCTCTTAACCCCTTGATGCCTTGTGTTGCAAACTTGCTAGAAACCTACAGAAAATGAAAACTATTAATTTTCATCCAGTTAATTTTTTTTATATGTTGTTTATAATTGTTTTTAATTGATTGATTATAGCTTTTGTCTTTTAATTGCCCCCTGCCCCCTTTTTCATATATTTACTTTGTTTTTAAATAATTGGAATAAATTTAGGTGTTCATTCATTTTTTATTTGAATCACTTAGTCCAATTAAGGCTCGTGGGGAAGCTGGAGCCTATCCCAGCAGTCTTTGGGTTAAAGACAGGGTACACCCTGGACAGATCGCCAGGGCCGCCACAAAGAGACACACTCCACTCACACTAACTCCTATGGGCATTTGGACAGTGGGAGGAAGTCAGAGTACCAGGAGAGAACCCACGCATACACGGGGAGAACATGCATACTCCACACCGAAAGGCCTCCCCCCAAGCCGAGGATCAAACCAGCAACCTTCTTGCTGTGAGGCCGGTGCTGACCACTATGCCGCCATGCAGCCCAAATTTGGGTGTTGAGGAGTTAAATGTTTATTTTAAGAGAACATTGTTTATCTGCTCCGTCCAACCATCCCTCCATCCTACAAATGCAGACTAACGGTGTGTTCAGACCAAACAACTTTTGAGCGTCAAGAGCAGCAGGTTTCCATGTAAAGTCTATGTGGAGGCGCGGCAAGGGGGCGTCAAGTTTTTGATGCGGGGTGTCAACCAATCAGAGCGACCAGTTCGCAGCTCCCGGAGGATTCCTGCGGTGAACCCAGACACAGGGCTGAGATGCCATTACTCTGTGCAATATTTAGGATAACCATTCCTTGCTAAAAAGCTGAATGTTACTGATTTGGCAACGTAGCAGGATACGTTGCCTAGCAACGCTTTGTTTGTGGGGGGGTGGCGGCTCTCTGCTGAGTGCGGCTCTTGTTGCATTAACACTGAGTATTACTGCCCTACGACAACGTCCTCTAGCTTTATTATTAAATAAAACCATGCTATATCTCTACTGAATCCGCCATCATTCAGACTGACCGGAAGAAAAGCTCCGCCTTTCCCTCCTCTCTTTTCCGCCGCATTTGCTGCTTGCTCCAGACAAGCAGCAGACGCGGCAGAAGCGTTGGGAGCGTTTTGGGTATCAGACACTAAAGTGTCAGTTTAGTGACCAGCGTCGAGCGTTTGGTCTGGACACACCGTTAAAAGACTAGTGGAAAAGGATTTTACGGTCTTGCTGCTCGTAGGCAGAAGAGCCTGTATGTAGCATGTTTTTTTCTAATCCTCATCTTACAGAACACCTATGAGCCATATTTATTAGTTTAAACAAAAGAAATCTATGAGTATTTCCGTTTAAGGACATGAAGTTTGGTTCATTCCAGTTGTCTTGTAATTCAGAGCATCTGAGAGTAGGTAACGTCATTACCAGGCTGTTGGCACAACAAGGTTTTGTGCAAAGTTTCCACCATAAAGTGATGGAAAATGTCTTAGAAACTGTAAGCATCAAATATGATACATTTGGCTTTATGAGGCTAAAGCCCACAATATGTTTGGTCACATTGCTGCTGGTGACGCTTGATGAACATCAGACCAATGAGCCATTGTGTTTTTAGCATTTTTAGCAGGGAGGCTACAGTAACGTTCATGTCATTCAATGACTGCAGTAATGTTAAATGACTGTAAAAAAAAAGTACTTTTCCAAAATAAAATAACTGTTCCCACCGTCAATGGAAACATCTTCAGCCTGTCTGAAAAACTGTTTTATAGAAAATTCCAGGCTGTATTTGAGAGGTGCAGACGACTTTCATGACATCTGAGAAAAGAAACTGTGATGTTTCTGTATTAACCATCATAGCTGTTTCCTTTAAGTTAACAAAGGCACATTGCTCTCCATCACCTCTGTCATCAGTCATTCTCTAAAGCTCAACTCTTCGCAACTGTCCCACGATGACCTTCTGCATGGAGCCAAATTCCCGTCCCTGAAACTGAGTAGCTCTCTGTTATATTCAACTGTCATCAACCCACAACTCTGATTAATAATTCATTCAGAGGTTTTTAGTCAGGGACACACGTCGCCTATAGCTGAATTACTTCATTATAGTATCCTTCTCAGCTGCCAGCTCATAAATGTATTCCAGTGTAAAGTCGCCCTCAAACAGACTAATATTAAATCAACATCGACACACAAAAATTAGTCATTGGTCACACTCAAATTACTTCAGCAATGTCATTTCATTTTCATAAAGTACTAAGACCTGAATATGTGAATGAAGTCAGTTCTGGTGCTGCAATGGAAAAGGACTATTTCATATGAATGTGGTCAGTGTTTGTTAATGAATTCAGCTTTATTTACCAGCTCGTAATGTTGGCAGGTGTTTTTCATGCTGTAAACACAGTCTCCAAAGTGTTTTTAAATCCACTGTGGTTTAGTTATAATTCATAGGGTTTCTGTGACATTCAGAAAGAGGAAGAGGGGGAAAATTGAAATTTTCTGTTTATGACAGGACTACGTGCCTTGCAGTAGAGCTCTATAGTTGGAAAAATAGCAACAACATCCCTGAGACACAAAGTTGTGTTGGCCAAAAAAGACTAATTAAAGACAGATAATCAGAAATTGTTCAAGTAAATTTCCTAAAATCAAACGATCTTAGCTCAAAAAATGAGGAAATTTGACTGTTTCTCCTAGTTTATTATTACTAATTGGTGTTGTATTATACATCGTTGCTAGGCATCAGAAAATAACTGGAACTGCAGCCTACAAAATGATAGTATATGATCATGTTTGATACTGTGCTTTAGTTTAAATTAAAGTTGCATTTTCATTGATCAGCAACATCAGGAAATATAAAACATAATGAGTTTCCTTGTATTGCTCTACTGCTATGCAGATCTTACTTAATATTTAGATGAAGATACAGATCAGCAGCAAGTGTTTTAAATGAAGATATGTGGCACTTTCTGGGTTTTTATTAACTAAAATTCAACCTACTGAGACACACACACTGAGTAAAATATGCCATACAAAAACTGAATATTTAATGTGCTTATTATTATTAAAATGAAATCTAATGAAATTTTATTCCTAAAATACATTTTATGCACAAGGCAACACAAAGTGCTTTATTAATGATTAATTATAATAAATGCAATTTATAACGCACTTCACTTTTGAAATCAAATCTTAAAGTGCTACAATGAGCAGGACAAAAACAGTAATAAATAAACAGCAAAATAAAAACAGCATCAGCATCAAGAGCACTTAACAATAAAATAAAGAAATTAGCCATAAAAAGCTTTTCTTTTGTTTTTTTTAGAAAGGAAGGTTATTGGAAAGGAAGGAAAGAATTATAAAAACAATTTATACATGTAAAAAACCTTCATACAACAGAGTATATCACAACAATAAACATCAACAGGATGAAAATATCTGCCTTGATGCAGCTGTGAGGAAATAATATCTTGGGAATCCATTCATATCACAACTCAGCCCACCCGCGGCCATAGATGGCATCACCATGGTAACTACTCAGGCCAGGGTGGGCAAGGGTCCACTTCACAGCCACAGGTATACCAGGCTGGACCCCCACAGCCACCCAGACCAGGGCAGTCCCCATGACAACAACCCCAAATGATGTTACATAATACCTGTTTTCAGCCTGTAACCTCTACCCTGATTAAACAGCAAGAATATTGCAGTGGTTAAACTTTGCACCAAATCTTTGGCAACTGTAGTTGAAATGGATCTACTTTCTTGTTTTAAGTGTAGAAATCTCTGAGTATTTATCATATGGATCATCAATATGAGCTCTTATTACAAAAAAAGAAATTACAAGAAAAAATGACAAAAACAACAATTTCTGTATTCTACTGGCCGAACTGAAGGTAAAAGACAGTGAGTGGTGGACGTTAGTGGGGATTTATTTTTATGTAACATAATGTATGCACAGCACTGCTATGAATCACTATTTTTGAAAAGCACTGAAAAAAAGCTAATTCAGCCGAATCAACCTGCATGCATTGATCAACTCTTTCATGCAAAGTTGCCACTACAATGTTGACCTCATCAGAAACCTTTTTCTACTATACGCATGAATGCACTGTGCACCTTTGCCACTTCAGTAGACCTTAGTGAGTCATTCCACCCAAGGACCAATAAAAAATAAAAATGAAGAAAATTAAAAACAAATTTTCAAGAAGCAAATAGAAATGAATAGCACTTAATCTGCACAAGTAAATTATTATGTGTGAAAAATGTATTTCACACTTTAACAGCTGTTCATGCAGATCTTAGATTTTCTTAAAATGTCTTTAAAATGTTAATGTGACATGTGTCTGCAGGTCATAATGGGTAAATCAAAAAGTAACTGGGTGGAAATATATCATGTTTGAAGATACAACACATGGAGATGCATGGAATACTAAAGAGGTGAGTCATTAATAAATTGTGAAACAAGATTTACATCTATAACTGGAACAATAACAATCTGTTTTTCACACTCAGCGTAGTAAAGCTTGATTTTTCACCCAAACTGTCTTTAAATATAGACAAATTGTTTTTATACCTAAATCCTAATATGCTCACAACATGGAATTTGCTTCTTTAAAAAAAAAAAATAAAAAATTATAGATTATCTTTTCTTCAGTGCACAAGAGAAGACTTGGAACCTATTACAATAACCGGAGGAGATATTGAACCCAAACTGTTAAAACTCAGTTACATGCCTGAACCTAACGAGGTGGTCAAGGCAGTGAAGTCCACTTATGGTATCTTAGCATTTTTCAGACACGTTATAGCAGAAGATGTCTGAACACCTGCACCTAAATTGAATGCCGTACAGATAGAACACAAGTTATCACCCTGAAAACTAGTAGATCTACAGTATGTGTGTGTATATATATATACATATATATACATATATATATGTATATATATTTAGTGCCCAAACTTATTCACAATCTGAATGGACAATGTAAACCATAAAGTATGGAGTGGGAAGAGAGACGCCACATGTTGCCTGGATGATGATGACAGATGTCCAAAGTCAAAATACAGAGTCTATAAAACAGGGAAATATTGTGTTATTTATTTACTGAATGTTGTAATACTCTGGCCCTTGAGGGCTACCATCCTGCAGGTGCACATAAGCACAGAAATTGACTCCCAAGTTTTTAAACATTTATTATTATTATTAATTAGTCATTTATAACGGTTTACCGTTTTATGATATTGTCCTGTCAGTATAAATATTCTGCTGTTTAATATACTCAAAGGAGCTTCAGATGTGTACTAATTCATAGCTGAATACACATCTATTTACAAAGGTTTTCTAGAAATACACTAATGCTTATTTATTGACCTTTGAATATCTTAGTCCCCCACACTGAGCTGCACCTTGCTTGGAGCTGAAACAAGGTAAATATCAGCCACGTTGTTTTTAACAGTAATTCATGCATGAATGCATCATTTAAGTGTCTGTATTGAAGTTTGACAAAATTCTATTGTTCATTATATTTATAAGTCATTAATGGGCAGATGTTACATCTTGGTGTGTTTAGAAAATAAAGATGCAAATTAGTGGAAACTGAGAAGCACACAGCGTAGAAACATTAGAAAGCATTATCAGATCATCTTACATGTCATTAGGTTTGATGTTTTCAATTTATTTAATGATATTAAAAGCATGAAATACTGTTTTGTTTTGTTTTTTGGCAGTATTATAGCCAGAACGTGTTTTTTTTCTTTAATGTTAAGATTTTAAATACAAAGTTAAAGTTTTTTTTAAACAGCTTGGTTTTAAAAAAGGGGAAATAGCTGCAAGTAATTACATTTAAAAGTATCACAGAACTCCATCTGTTTGTATATTTCACTCTCTGGGCTGTATTTTTATACAGGGTTGGTTTTAAAATGAGATTTAGTCCATCATCATGATGTAGTGGGATATTTTTTTATTTACAGACTTGTGAAACTAAATGAGGTGAGTGACATTTACAGACTCATTAGTGAGACCTAATAAAGGACAGAATAAATATAAGGAAGAAAAACAGTTTAAAAGGGATGAAAGTTTCTCTCCAGACTGTTAAAATAACATTAGAATGTTGTTTAGCACTAATTTCCAAGACATGTTGAGAAGTTTCTTTTTTTTTTTTTTTAAATCTGCCTGAAGGAACTCTGTTAAATTATAGTTAAAAAAAATATTTTCCTATAACAAACAGCTATCTATTCCAAATAAATATAAACATTTCATTTTGTGGATATTAAAAATTGTAATATTACACTGTTTATTTACAACATCTATAAAGAAAAAACTTGCCTTGCAGTTGTTTTGCTTCCTAAAGATACTGAAGTTAAACCTTTGGCATGAAGCTCAGATGTGACAGACGGATAATTTGTAATAATTTAGATCTAAAAATGATTTTGACAGACTTTCTGCTGTTTATGGCTTACAGTGTGTGAAAACTGCTGATGCTGATATTAGCATCTTGTCAGGCTTCTGTCCAACAGAAACACTTATTCACAACCACACCACACCTGACCGTGTGTGTGTGTGTGTGTGTGTGTGTGTGTGTGTGTGTGTGTGTGTGTGTGTGTGTGTGCAGTTTTATTGCAGTTTGTTCATGGGAAAAGGCATTTACCTACATTTTATGATTCTTTATTTCCTCTTTAATTAATCTGTCTTAAATGTCACTCAGCTCTGATGTGAGAAAAACATTTTATTACATGTTAATAAAAAAATACAAAGGGATATGTGATTTCATTTGAGGGATTAAAGTTCTGATGGTTTAATCATACTTCTTTCTTTCCTGTTTTGTTTTGATTTCATATAAGGGGACTGTGTTGAAGATGAATAAATACTGAAGACAAACTATTTCCAAGTCTCATAAATGGATATTTTGTTTACAATAGAACATTAAAAACATTTCAAATGTTAAAAGTAAGACACTTTACTGCTTAAAGAAGTAGGGATGTTTGATATTGACTTTTTTACAGATGTCCAATATGTGAATTTTGTCTAGCACCTAATTTCTGAAACAATATCAGCCGATACCAATATTTTTGGAGCAAGTTTTGCCAAACAAACAAAAATATCTCGAAAACTATACATGACATCTATTATATTTTGTCATTTTGAGTTATAGGAGACTTTGCTGAAGTTTTACATATAATATGGCCTTGTTGTGTGACCTCTGTTCGTTTAAAAAAGTAAAAGTCGATACTTATAATTTCTGATGTTGCATTATAATGTCGATATCGTCTAATGTCGATATGAACATAATATCAGACATTTCTATAAAGAACTCCATTAGCTCATCAACACACTAGTAAAAACATAGAAGCAGGTCCATGTTTATCATCACGTAGCATCTCTCTGCTAGCCAGCAGACTTTTGTCTAGTCTAGTCTGAAATCTGATTCTTTCTGCTCAGCAGTCTTGGGTTTTCTTTCTGTTTTCAGTTGGTGAAATGGTCTCAGCTGCTGGTCAGTCCACGACCATTACTGAAGCAGTCCTATAATAGATCTTGGATTTGGTTTACCAGTGTGTTGCACAACTTTGCAGGTCATTCCCTCAAAAATACATAATTTGATTGGCATCATGTGTTCCTCTAAAATTGGAACATTTCAGCAGTGACAATTCTAGATGTGCAACTTTTCACTTTCATAGTCACTAATACATCCCATCTCATCACACCACTGGATGGTAACACCGCAGGATGCTTATCGTATTAGATTACAAAACTTTCGCAATCAACTATTGCCATATATATTTAGTAGGTTTAGTATTTATCAAATCTTTGTTTCTAAAATACGCTGTTGTCTTATGAAAACTGTCTGATGGTCACCGTTGACCACGTCCAAAGACTCTCCTATTAAAATTCTGCCTCCTCAACCTCAGCTAGATAAAGCTTTAGATGTCATCCCTATATGTGCTGCTTCAGTTACATTATTATTGTGGATGGAAGCACCATGATTTCTAACAGAGTCATCACCGTCACTGTTGCTAGATGACCAATGCAGGAGGCAAATATTTCCCAAATAGCTGAGAAAGAACTTTATGAGCAGGGAAAAGCATTTTAGCATGTTGCTGCTTTCTCTGCAATCCATCCTAACCCAATCCTAACCCTAACCCTGACTATAAGAGCCTCCTCATCTGCTCCGCATGGCGTCTTTGAAACACGACTTCCTCATAAGCGCGTACCAGTTATGCTACGTTTACATGTCTGACATCTCATGGTGGAAAGTTGTAACAGGTTTAAGCTCTCTAGAGATCTGGCTTGGCGCTTATTGCAGTTTTGAGACATTGAATGGTTAAATGAGTTTTGGCTCGATAAAGACTGCAGAGTTTCTGAATCATGGTTAAAGTTGGTTTTTTTTTTTCTGCATGATCAAACTTTCACCTGTATCTGTGATGTCACACTGAGCCGTATTCGCAGACTGATTTCTGGAAGATTTCCCGAACCCATTAAATGATTTCCTGACAGACTCATGTCTCTTTAAATGCAGTGCTAGTTTAAAGGTCTTCAAATTAATCCAATATTTAATTATGGCTGTGTTCACTACACACAAAAAATGTATCCAGATGTCTGATCTGTAGATTCATGCTAATTATTTCTAACAGATGGTTTTTAGTTTTCTTTTTTAGTTTTCCAGAAAATTGCCAGATTTGGAGCAACAAGATTAAAATATGATAAATCTTCATCATAAGTAACATGTAGCCACTTCCCTGAATGTGCTGCACATGAAAATGTCAACATGTTGAGTTTTAATTACAGAAACAACTTGGTTTTCAAACACCAATGTCAAGGGAGAAGATGGTTATTATGTCATAAACTTACTTGTTTTATTTATTTCTTCCTTCCTCAACTTTTTGCATTCATAGTTTGAGGGCTGCTCTAAGGCCTTCTCGCGACTGGAGAACCTGAAGATCCACCTCAGGAGTCATACAGGAGAAAAACCGTACATCTGTCAGCACCCGGGCTGCCTCAAAGCCTTCAGCAACTCCAGCGACCGCGCCAAGCACCAGCGCACGCACCTGGATACGGTCAGTTCACGTCTGACAGACTGCTCTTTACATTTAAAAAGCACAAGATCACACATGTACAAACATGTTTTAACCAAGAGCCTGATGAGACTTCAGTGAACAGTGAATGGATCAACTGATGATCCAGATGCTTCGCTCAGGTCCTGCATTTCAGAAAGATTGGTCGCTTTAAGCTCCGAATCTCTTCCAGGTTGACCTGGAGGTGGCAACATAAAACTAAATTTCACTTAAAATGTTTACATTCAGATGTCAGTAAAATACAAAATAATATAAAGTCAAGTAAAGACAGCTGTCAGCTTCCCTACAAATATTTAAAACAACATGTTTTATCTAACACATTTCTTTTATCATTATTAAAACATTTATGAAAAGAGGAGCATGTTTGTGAGATCGTGATATTTTAAAGCTCATGCAAGGAGAGAGCGGTTTTGCTTGGCTCTGAGCGCACCTCAGGAACATTTCGAGAATTAGATTTTCATGTTGGATACTGTGATATGACAGGAGCTGGCGGCGTAAGTAGGTATATTACCCAAAAAATGTCTTTGCAAAAATCACATCTAATTTTCTTCTCTGGTATGAAGACGACCATCTTAAAGGTACAATGGTGAGAGCATGAGTTTGCATTTGTTACGCATTCTAATTCAGCAGAATATGCCAAACCTGTTTTCAACAAAAGATGTAGATTTTTTTCATTTCGGATTCACATGATAGAAGTCAAGATATTTGGGTAGTAGTTTTTTGTAAATCATCTGTCATTTTTGTTTGATCTACAGGTTCATGCTAAGTGTGTTAAACAAAGAAAAAAAAACACATTCCTCCAAAAACTGTCAGGTTTAATGACTAAACATGTGTGGAAAAGCAGCCATATTTAAATAAAAGCTTTGAAAGACTTTCAGGAAATCTGGAGAACTATAACATAAAAGCACTTTAAAAGATCACAAGAACTTTGGCGCCTTGTAAGTAAAATCTAAAGAACTGAAGGATGGCTTAAGACTCGGGAATGGAGCTGTAGGTGTAGTGCATGCTTGCCTCTCTAACTGCAACCCTGGTGTAGCCTAACCACACAATCACTGTCAACTGGTTTATGGTCCAATCTTTGTATTCATTAAAAGAATAAATGTCTTTTACACAGAATATGTTGATATATATGGTTACAATCTTTTTAGTATTTATTACCTATTCATAAGATATCTGCACTTTAATATTGCAATATATGCAATATGTCTCCTGGTCACCTTAAAAACTTGATTTTTCACTGTTGCTTTTATTCTTTTATCCTGTTTATTCTATTTTATTTTTACTTCTATTTATATAGACGTATCTTAAGTGTGTCTTACTGTATGCCTGAAGCAAAAAGCTGCTGAACAAAATATCATTGTTCCTTGCATAATCACAATAAAGATGTCTGATTCTTTTTTTTTTTTTTTTTTTTTGTCTTGTCCAGCATTTAGGCAAGCAGAATGATGGTCTGGATGCTGTGTTCTGCTGAGCAAATTTTCTCTGCCAAGGGAAGCTTTATAGATATAATGATCCCCTTGACTTTCTGAATTTTTATTTTATTTCTATGTTTATTTTGTATTGTTGTTTGAATTGTAGAGTTTGTACTGCTGGACCAGAGAGGACAGACAAAAGACAGAAAGAGAAAGGAGAAGAAACACCTCATAAGAAAAGGGAAAGAGATAAAGGGAGAGAAAAGGGAGAGAAAAAAACAACAACTAAAAAATAACCCAAAAACAAAAAGAAAGAAAACAACCTACAGATGTATACATACACACATACAGGCACACACATACATATACACACACATACACACGCATACATACACATACATATACACACACGTATACACACATAATATATATATATATATACACAAATATATACATATGTACACATATACATATACACATACATACATTTACACACACACCTCTATGCACACACATACACACACATACATACGTACAAACATATACGCACTTGCCAGTATTAACACATATACATACACATACAAGCCAACTTTAGATCATAGTAACTAAACTATGAATCTAAAAAGTTAAATATAAATGAGAAACAAACAGAAATGAGAAAACTAGCTGCTGTTAGTGAATAAAACGGCGTGACGACTCGGTGACTGTGTCACATGCAGAACATGCAGAGTGGAACGTGTTCCGGAAAAGGTGATCATGCCAGTGTGACCCTTCCCACACAAAGGCAAGAGGCACGCAAGATGTCTGATTCTGATTCAGATATATCAAATCATCATTACAGATTAAAGATCAGTGACTTTTAACTAGCAGCCCTTTTTGATTGCTTAGGAAGAAGTCAGTCAGACCCATTACTTTATGTTTTCAGTAAAAATAAAGGAGTAAAAATTACAATATTTTCCTCTGAAAGTACTGAAATGGAAATGGAAAGCTGTAAAAATACATGCTGCTTTGTTGGACTGTTTTATAGCGTCTAACATAGTAATACTTCAAAGGTTGCATCCATTTGTCCAGAATTCACACAAATATATTAGGTTTAATTTACAGTGCAACAGCTCCCCTCGTCCTTCCTCTCTGCCTGATATACAGCCTGAATTTGCTGGGACACTTAAAACTGCATACCCTCTGTGGATTTATTCTGCAGCCCAAAGTTATTTTTACTCCTGCTGACAAGCAATGAGGATTTAGTAGTAATCCAGCAAATCAGATCTCTTATTACACGGATGAGATGGGGCTGCAAGTCGCATTCAGCTGTTATTACAACAAAAGTAGAAAGTTATTTTCTCCCTTTTGTGGTTTCGTACCGGCTAATGGCGGTTTCACAGTTGCGTCACAAATCAGGAATCAGACACATCTGGCGCCGTTTTGGAGGACTGGCAGAATGTAAATACTTACTAAATATAATATAACAGCCAGCTAAGACTTGTTTTTCAGGTCTGATTAAATGGCATGCATAGCGTTACTGAAAATTCCAGTGCAAAAACTTGCAGCTTTTGAGGGATGGATTTTTGAGGGATTTAGTTTGTTTTTTATTTCTTACCAAGAGCTGGTTTTCATCTGTTTTTTGCAACATTTGTTTTTCACCGTTGATTTTGGGATGGCGGTGGCTAGTTTCTGTAACAACAAGGCGTGGTGTTGAGTAGATGCTTTGCATTTATTGTCATCTTAATGATAACACAAAGTATTTGTCATTCACAGATTAATTTATATTCATCCATTCATCATCCTGACAGCTTAATCCAACAAAGGGTCGCAGGGAAGCTGCAGCCTATCCCAGCAGTCTTAGGGCGAAAGACAAGATACACCCTGGACAGCTCGCCAGTCCGTTGCAGGGCGATTTATTCATTTGATGCATTTTGTTCTATGTAATGAGCTCATTTCTCTGTTTTTAGGCAGTTTTATACACGTTTGTAGCTCTGAAAATGTCTTCTGGAGAAGCTACAAATAATTACAACTTTAAGTACAGACTATTCGTCCTGCCAGTTTGATGGTAATGAATCTAAAAAAATATAAAAAGTGAGTCACTTTTTGGAGAAATCATAACCATCTAGCCTGCGTGCATCTTCTTAGTCTTTTCTCTCAGCCTTGTAATACTTTGCACTCACGTTTTGGTAATGTTAATGTGTCAAAATACATAAAGTTCAGATGTAAAACCAAAGCCTGTCAATGTTAGTGTTGAGAAGGACGCCTTGTCATTTTCAGCACGGTGCACACCAAACACTGAGATTTCATTTTATTTTTGCATCATATCCTGTCCTGTGTGCTTCATTCACAGACCATCTGGGACAAAATGTCTCATCCTGGTAAACTTCAGTTGGAAAGCGCTAGTGTGTTTGGGTAACTGTTAGGAATATCTCAATCCAATACTAGAAGATCAAACTACATCTTTTATTAGTTGTTTTTCTGCTGAGTTATCAAATAAAAATGTCACCAAACAAAATAATGAAAGAATTAAGTTCAATAAGCTTGGTTGATATTTTCTTTTGGTAAAACATTTTATATTCAGCAAAATTTTTCCTTTAGGTTGATGTCTTTAAGGATTTTAAAGATTTTTGCACAGATAAGTGTTAAGTTGACGTGCATTTTCATTTCCAGTCGACCGGAGCTGGTCTCAATAGTAATCTTATCCATCAGAAACTGTTTCAAATGTCTCAGATCTGGCCAACAATGGGGAGACGTCCTGATGCCAGATTAATGCTGAATTCCATTAATCCATCCACCCATCAAGACATTGGAATCCAAGCACCAGTCGTAGTCTATAGTAGGGATCAACAAATCCAGACCTCTTACGCTGAAGTCCTGCAGGTTGCTATGTGCTTCAACACTCTGACTCAAATTAAATGACCTATCCATCCATCCATCCATCCATCCATCCATCCATCCATGTTCTTTTTGTCCAAGGTCGGGTTATGGGGTCAGCACCTATCAGGGAAGTCCAGTCTTCTCTTTTTCTGGCCACATCTTCCAGATCATCCCACTATGTTCCCAAGACATCTGAGAGATGTTTCCTGACTCTTCCCTGGCCATCTCTTCCAGTGGGACATGTCCAGAACAGCTCGCCACCTGTCTCAAAGCGGAAGCCCAGACATCTTGTGGAGGAAACTCTTTTGGCCACTTATGTACGCAATCTGGTTTTTCGAGTCACTAACCACGGCTCAAGGCCATAAATGAGAAACGTAGATCAACCAATGGGCTCAGCTCCTTCTTCACCACACAAAAGTACATGAATATACACCCTTGCAGGTTGTTTTTTGACAGGTTCCCATGTGAATAATGGCTGAATTCTTCTCTCTTCCACTCTCTAAGCTTGCAGATGAAAGGTAAATCTATTGCATTTTCAGCTGAGGAGCTTCTTATGTAACATGTTGACATGATTACATGTCCTTCCTTTCTCTGTTTGTGCCTTTATCAACAAATTCAAATTTTTATCCTGAATGTTTATGTGTAGATTGTAGATGCATTTGTACTGTGAATTGTAAACATAGTCTATGTCTGGCTTTGTGATTGCACATGTGTGATTGTGCAATGTGTTGTTAAGTTTCACAGTTTCTTTAAACATTTCCCACCCATCCCAAATGGAGAAGATTATGTGACATGTATATGTTTATAATATATAAAAGACAGCATTCAGTCTCTTCTATGTCCGAAAGGAAAATACCAGAAGCTTTGTTGTCAAGTTTTCCCTTAATTTGAAAACCAGTTGAGAAGTTCTCAAAAATCCCATCTTAATGTTCATTTTGTAAGAAGCTTTGTTTCAACATTCTTTGTCTATTTCATTTTAATTTTCTCCCACCTATCTTTGTCGTTTACAGAAGCCGTATGCCTGTCAGATCCCAGGATGCACCAAGCGTTACACTGATCCCAGCTCGTTACGAAAGCACGTCAAGGCTCATTCTGCGAAGGGCCTGCAGGAAAAGGAGATCAAGGTACAGACAAAACCAACGTTCTTGTACATTAAATAATGCAATGTGGTAACCTCCACGAGCCACCACATCAAAAACAAAACGGCAAATTCTTTAGCTGTCATCAGTCAGATCTCAAAGGTACAATTTCCTAAACCAGTAGGACACCAACATCCCATTTAATATCATGGGAATGTAGTGAAACCAGCAACTTCTTTTATGTTCAAGCGTGTTTGGTCAACAAGATGTTTCCTTTACTTGGCTCTTTACATGCACAATGGGAAACCTGATTCCGGTCCCCAACGGGACAAACCTGACTCAGATCCGTGAAGGATAAACAGGCTTGTGGAATAGTTGACATCAAGTTGCTGCAGAGATGGTGGCCCCAGTTTAAGATCCCATACAGGCATCATAGTGATCTAAAACGAAGTAAACTAAAACTTAATATATTCTTTAATCAGTTAGTAGGGTCATCCAAGACGACTAACGCCAGTAGGTTTGGTGTTGTGAGAGTTAAAGATTTTGTTGCAGTCACCTTCATAAGGCATACTGCCTGAGGAGTGACTGCACATTTAAATACAAACATGAAATATAAACTAGTTTGGTGCAGCATGACCTTGGCCACACTTTCCGCTGCCTTGTAAACAAATTCCATACAGCTCGGAAGTAAAATCAAGGATGCACAGCTTTTAAATATAATATAAACTGTTTCTTTGTCTACTTTTTTCCTAAATGTGTTTTATTTTTTCCTTAAACTGCATTTGCTGAAAACCAAAATACTTATATACAAAAAGCTACATATTTTTAATAGGTGTACGTGTTAATAGGCAGTTTTAATGTTAGTTTTTTCTTAACATTTCAGGAGAAAAATAGTTTTGAATCAAAGTTTAATTGGAGTCAGAGATGCTTTGGGTGCCTTGCAACCACAAGTCAGTGATCACTTCGGTACCACGTTACTACTTCCATTTTAAAATACAGTCTTTTATAATTATTTTGTTACCCTATAATGTTGGAATAAAAGTTGCTAAAAATCTACTAAAAGCATGAACTCAGCAGGGTTTCAGATTCTTAGTTACAACACACATTTCTGTGTATTTCATTCTTCTTGAAAAAAGCAACTCTGTAATGACTGTCAGCAGGCAACAATTGGTGACTCACTCCAAATCTTAAGTTAAGTTAAGTTGTTTTCTCAAGCTGAAAAAATACCAGCTTGAAATAATTAGCTGTGTAGAATCTGATGTTGACAATTCGTGTTATTATTGAACCATCTTGAATACCTAACTCCACAGATATTCAGCAAAACCTTCATTGAAATCAGATCTTTATAGAAAAAAATGGGTTTGTTTATTTTAATGTAATTTTATAAACAAATGGGACTGTTTGTTTTGGTCCTGGTCTTTCGCCTGAGCTAAACATCAGCGGTAATAATGATGACAGGAGAAAGAGAAACGCAAAGCAGAAACTTGTTTTCTCTTCTGCTGATTTCATGATTCTCGTCTGATGGAAGTCAACATTTGGCTCATAGGCAAATGAGATGACTGTGCATTTTGTTCTATTTAAACCTCAAGGCTCAAAAAGCTGTTGTTCCAGAAAGAATTTTTTTTAAGACTTTCACTCAGAAAAGAGAGACTCCTGAGAGATCGGTGGTTATATGTTGTGTTTCTGAGAAAAGCAGATGGAGAGCAGAAAGGAAGGAAAAAGTGAACATGTTTATTATTCAGTCGGATGAAATACAACTAAGCATCACACTCTCTCCCTGGAAGTCAGAATAGGGAGTCTATTGTTTTGCATTATCTGGGCCTTGTTTGTTTTCTATGGACTGTGAGTGACTTTGAATTTTGTGTGTATTCAAATGCTTTGTTGGTTTAAACAGAACAACATGTGCTTGTAAGTTGTGACGTGGCCAACACACCCTGTGGAGCTAAATAAGACTTTGAAATATTAAACATGCACTTTAAAATCTCCTTAAGGTTATATATTTCTTAAAGCTTATGTGACCCAGTTATTGAAGCATGCATCTTAATAAACACTGGTTTGGGCAAATCTTCCATGTTGATTACATGCACTTAGTTCTTGGCAAACTTTGGGTGCCCTCTGCAAGCTTCCTTTGTCAATAAATTGTTGTGGAAAGTCCTGAGGGATGTTCTGTTAATGGTGGATAATAAAGTAAATTATATTGCCTTAACTTCGTTTGAACATTTCGGAATGAGATTGCCAAACACGATTTCTGGATTTTGTACGTGAATATGCTGGATCGCAAGACGAAACAAGAAACAGGCATCTGGTGAAAGCATCATTTATTGGAAAAATTTGGCTGCAGAGAACTAGCTGTGTTTTCAGTTTTTATCTATTCTTTATAACAAAAGGGTAAAAAAAATCTTTTTAAATGTAGTTTAAACAGTAAAACACACAATGAAAATATCGAGGCTGCAGCTTTAACATGCTACATAACTGCATTTGTCAGCTCAGTCTTAATAAACAAGTGTTTTGCCTTGCCGGCAGGCTAAACTGCACACCGCTCTGGAATCAACCATCTTGACTGATTGCTTGGCGAGGCAGCATCTCCACAGTTCAGCATCTTCCCACCAGGAAAACAGCTCACCTTTACCAACCTTAGATGACTTCACAGGTATGTGCAGATGAAACAGTAGCAAATGTCTGTGTTTACTCTCCAGGAAGTTGGTAAAAAAACAAAGAAAAGGGGGTAATTGCTCAAACACCTGGGCTGTTAAGCTGTCTCTTTCATTTTCTCCCGTGGCCTCATTTGCTCCTTTTTCACTCCCTGCCGCCTCATTCCTTCTATGATAGCTCATCATGCCAGTGTTTACCTTGTCCAATTACCGGGCACTGACTGTGGGCAAGTTGGCCCCGGTTCCTCCCGTCCTTCAGCTTTTCCAACACAGGTTTTTCTAGCCAAGTTCTTTTTCTTCCCCTCTCAATGGCTGAACTGGGATCAAGAAACTGTCAGGTACACTGAGGCTCAGTTGGCAAAGAAGAGGAAAGAGCGTCCAGGAGAGCTGTCCATGTCTATTACTTCAGACTACTTGCAGTTTTACCCAAAGGACTTAGAGGGAAAAGCCTCAAACGGCAAACTCCGCTCTATGTTTATTCAGGGTGAAACAAGCATGTCAGTGTTTAATTCTCAAAGTATCCCAAGAGGACTCAGTCCTTATTAAAAATGGACAAATGTTATTAGCCTGAAACCTTTCTGACTAAAATGGAGTTCTTTTTGTTGGGTTTATGGTAACATCATCAGCTGTGAACTCAAACCCGTTGAAAGGCCTGCTAATGACATATAAAAACAGTTTGAAATGAACAGCAAAGTGATCTTTTTAGTAGTTTTTAGCTCTTGGCTGATGAAGGCTAAACAGCTGGTTATAAAGCTTGATGGGAAGAACACAGTCTTGCCAACCATTTCCACTGGAAGCGAAAGCATGCTTCACCATTTTGTACCGTTTGCTCCACATCTCATTACTTCTCTCCTATCCCTGTGCTCACATATCTTTTTTTACAGCCAAAATTTCATGCACACATTTTGTTTCTGTTGTATAACGACAAACTAGCCTGAAATATTCATTTAAGACATTTTAGGACTGCTCCAGATTCTTAGATTTATGGCTTGCTGTTTTCATAAACTGTAAATTGAGACGGTCATGGCCCACTGGTCACATAGAATTAGCAACATATTTTTCATAAACTGGGTTTCTAGCTGTAAATCGTCATTAACTGTGCTGACATCAAAATACAGTAACACATTTAAACTTCTTTTTTGTTTCAAATCCTTCTAAATTGGCACAAGAGACTGTGTTAATCCAATCCAATCCAATCCAGTTTATTTATAAAGCACCGTTAAAAACAACAAAGTTGACCAAAGTGCTGTACAGAAGAAACAATAAAACATACATATTTACATCATAATTGGGGCATCAGCACATTGTTAATAGTAAAACAACCCTTTAAATTAGTAAAACGCCAAAGAGAAAAAATGAGTCTTCAGACAAGACTTAAAAACAAGAAGCGATTCAGCCTGTCTAATGTACAGGGGCAGCTTATTCCACAACTTGGGACCAAATTAAGACTAAATTCATATTAGATTTCTGAATGTTATGTAAATAAAGTTATATTTCTTTGAAGCTGTTATTCTTATGGAAGAGCTGCAAACCCTCAGATGCTTTTTACTTAAATCTTGCAATCTCAGATACAAGATTATGGACTCTAAACTGAAATTTTCTGAGCTGCTTTTGACATCCTTTGGTTTATGGATAGTCCATTAACAAAAGAAAATACCTGACACTGTCTGTGGTTTCCTTTCAGGTTTGTACTCAAACACCACCACCACCTGCAACAGGGGGAACCCAGAGTTTCTGCCTCCATCAGCAGACACCTCCTCCAGGTATTCAGGCTTGGAGGGAAACTTTGATGCCAATAGTCCAATATCTTCATTAACAAGCCCAGGGAGCATAAGGGAAGGGTGAGTTTAACTCCATTCTGCCATTTAAAGGTTTGTTAATGTTATTTTGAAACATCCATCCCTGGAAATTTAACAGATTTTATAACAGGCTGAAAAAAGGTTAAGTACCTTGCTCATGCACAGCAACAAAGAAGTAGGAGTTTATTAGTCTCTCTCAGATTTTGGCCCTTTTTGCACGATATGATAAACTATAGATGAGAAAACCATTTCTTCCATTTCAACACTTCCATGTTTGTAATGTTAGGTTGCTCCTCGGGAAGCAGAGCATGTTAATGAAATTTAATTATGTACCCAAAGGCAAACTTAAATCACCAGTCCATCCCTAAAAAAAAAGAAGAAAAAACATGTTTTCCCACTTATTCTTTGTGGTCTCTGGCAGGGTTTCATGTTATCTGTATGGATTACTGCTGCCAACGCCATATAATGGAGTTGAATGGGATTTCATTTTGGCAGTTTTCACTCTGAGCTTTTTTCTGCAAAAGATAAAAATAGTGAAAACTGACCACAGTTTTCTTCTCTTCTCTGTATCTGCTTTTGGAGCAGCTGCTTTTTCAGGATTTAACCACTGAGCATTTGTGTTTTTATGTCTATTTATTAGACAACTCTGGCAAGTATCATTTTCAAGCTGCTCAATATTGCTAAGCAAGCCATCCCTGGGATCAAAACCCTCGTTTGATGTGATTCTAAAGGTTTCGCAGTTACTTTGCTTTCTTTCTCGTCTGGAAAGCACATGCTCAGAAACAGGCAGATTGATATGGGCTTATGCAATCTGGAATAAACCAGAGACATTATCACCAGATATGGAGTTATGGCTTTGTGGTTGTTCTGATTGGGTATTTGGATGCCGCAGAACTTATACATGCTGTAAACTGAGACTAAATTTGTGTAGCCCAAGCATGAAAGTAAAAAAGGAGGCTAAAAAGTTGCAGCTGAAAGCCTCCAGGGCTGCACTTTCTGAACGTTTTGGCCTCAGATCTTTGGTCATTGAAGGTTTGCCTGAAAACTGTATTTTATTGGCACATAAGTGACAACAAAGGCGGTCTATTCAATAAAGTAATGCTAATAAAACCAAAGACAACATTCAAGTTGTTAAATTATTTATATTAATATGAACATGAAATCCACCTTGTTTGATTTAAAATTGTCCTGAATTTCCACAAGTTGTGTTTTCAAATGTGATGTTTAAAAGTACATTTTTATTAGATTTATTTTAAATATGATGCAGAAAATAACACTGAAAACAGAACAGAAAATGAACTGCAGAAATCTTTAAAAAGATGAGAAAAAAAAGATAAACATCCCCACAATTACTGCATGTGTAAGAAAGAAAAATGTTCCATTGTCAACTAGAATCAATACTTTTATCACCCTCACCTCACAGTTTACAGCCATGTATTATGAGACTACGAATTGGACCAGTGGACAAACATTTGTACTTTATGTTTTCTAGATTCAAAGCAGCATCATATGAAAGAATTTAAAGCTTTTTTTTTTTTTTTATTAATCAACGATAACTCTGGCTTCAGTGCACCTGATAAAAATTAATCAATTATTAACAGACAGGAAGAACTTGATAAAAAGCTGAGAATTGCCATTTAATTAAAATAAGGTTAGAGCAGTGAAATGTGTAAAAACCTGCAAGACAGAAACTCTCACAGGCCCCAATACTTTAGTTTGGTGTTTGTGTCTGAAGTTTGATTGCAACCAGAGAAAGAATCTCTAAAAGGTGTGGGGTTTTTGAAGGACTTCTACAATGCCTGTAAACGGGAGAGCTCCTTAAACTGTTTGGTCGACTTGTTCCTGATGGCATTGGCAGGAAAGCGCCCGTCCTTAAAAGGTCATCTGATTTAAGTTAAAGCTGCAGCGCTGAAACTGTCCGTTTAAGGCAGAACTAAAAACAGGGTTCTTATCTGTGCTGCATTTTGGTTTGAAACTTGACACCAACATCTTGAAGATATGTGACACTTGAGTTTACTAAAAAAAAAAATTGTATGTTATTAGCCCCTAAAAGTGTGCCGCCAGAGCTTCATAAAGTTATGCACTGTTTCTCCACTGACGTCTCTTCATAGAGACTGAAGATGTCAAGAATCCTGCTAGTGCCCACAGTTCATGACAACCTGCCAAAGCTAATCAATACAAGCACTTGTTTTTCCCCTAAATAACTTAGCAAGACATTCAACTCGTTAAACTAAATTATGTTAGCTTGACGCGTTAGCCTGCATCATGCTCTGACCTCATAGCTAAGCGAGTGTTTACTCTGGCTGGAAGGAGCCATCTCGATCTCTTTTAGTACTTGAAGAATGTAGCGGCAGCATTGAGCCATATCCATCAGCGAGTATTTGTGATGTGCAGTCAGTGTTTGTATATTTTGTGGCCGTGGCGAAGGGTGGAATGGAGCTGGCTTGGCTTTTCAGAGCGGCATGTCCATCAGATTCATGCACATAACCAGGATGGCTCATGCACAAATATGCTGTTACACAGTTTGAAGGAAACTCAGAAACGTCTTTGGAGCAAATAGTTATTTTAACTGAAGTGTTTGACACGTCCGCACATTTTTTTTTTTTTTTTTTCTATTTATGCAACTCTAAGATGAACCGAGCTTTTCTAAGTACTTCATTGGTACTGCTGAAATCGTAGTAAACTGGCAGCTGTTTTATGCACTAGAGAGCACTTGTGGTGCTTTCATGCAAGAATGAACATATAAACACAGAACCTTAAAATTCTGCAAACTGGATTCTTCTCATTCCAGGTAAAGAGAAAACAAGGCAGCTGGCTGTGGTTAGTTAGAAAGAAAGAAGTAGGTATGGGGTAGTAAATATACGATCAAAGAAACAGTCTCCTGAGGTCGCGCTGACAGTCGCTCCCTCAGGCACTGGCTCTGTTAAGCTTATGCATGTGAGCATTTTGAGCCCAGCCGCCGCAGAACGACAGATTGACCCACCGCAGCTCAGACATCTCAGCTCTCTGCTGCAGCGATATAAGAATGCAAGCCGTGGAGCAGACGCCGTTGTTTATAGCTAAGGTCAGCCCTGATGTTTCAGAGGCCACTGAGGGGAATCCAGAGACATGTTAAATTCTTTGGTCTTGCAGTCACTGCAGCACAGTCAACAGTCACACTATATCAAAGTCCACTTTGTTTACATAATCCGATACAAAGCCTGCTTTTTATTACTGCCAAAAGCCACAGCCATCTGTAAGCTATATCAGTTTGGGTTTCAAAAAGTCCTTCTGATTAATTTTGGCTTTTATTGTGTTTCTCCACTGAAAGTAGAGACTGTTAAATTAGATGTAATAGCATTTGACATGGGAAATGGGTAATAAAGAGACCTGGGGATGATAAATGATAGATATGTAAAGAAATCTCCAAATATTTCCTTTCATTATAGCTGGTCAGATGCGTTTATAGACTGCAGAGGGCGAGCTGCCATCAGGATCTGTGACGAAGCCTGGCTTCTTTATGAAGGCCACTAAAACTCTCCCAGCAGAAACCAAGGCTGCATAACTCTCTGGGGACCAATATGCTTCAGTACATCATCCAGGAGAGCTCCCAGGGTAAATGAAATGCTGAGGGTGGGGGGGTGTGGGGGGGGGGGTTCAAATACCAAACTGGGGGTCTTCAGCTGCACACCTCCTCAGAATGATTTGGTTGCTTTCTTTTCTTCTTGTCGACTTGGCTGCACTGACTCATTCGTTTCCATGTTGAGTCAGAGTGTTTGTGCACAGTCAGCACATTCCTGCACCGTGGCAACGGATACAGCTCTGCACAAAGCCCGTCTACATTACACCCCCTGAGGTGGAGGAGCTTCTTTATTTAAACTGTACTGTTTGCAGATGAGACATATTTAAATCTGTTGTAAAAGTGGCTGCCTAAAGTTTATGTCTATCTATTAAAACTTTACTATCGAAGCAGCGCTTCAATTAAACACACTTTTGAAAAAAAAAAAAATTTGAAAATTTTTGCAGATCAAAACCTATGATGAAGAATTTAATCAGTAGATTTTTTTTTTTTTTTTTTTTTTTTTTACCATATTTCTTGACTTGACAACCTTAATGATACTTAAGAAACTCTAATGTGCATTTCTATGAGACTCTGTCATTTGAGCCTAAATTAATGAAAAAAATTCTTGTTATCTAGACTACCAGTTAAAAGTTTAGACACGATTTTCCATTGGATATAATGAGAAGTGTGTCAAAACTTTTAAGTGGTTACGTACACAAAAGGTATCTAAAGGTTGATCTACAGAATCATAAGCATATGCCATGTGTCTGTACTCACAAAAACTTAATCTATTGATTTCTACAATTCATTTTCAATTCATTTTCTACCATTTGTTATGTATTTCCTCCATGGAGATGAATAAAGCACAGTCATCTTCAGATTTATTCATCATTCATTTCTTTCATTAAAGAAAAAGCTAAATTTACATCAGTCCCTCAAATAACTGGAGACTAATAAAGAACCAAAAACTAAAAGTTTGCTAAATTATTATTTAGTGATATAAAACAGTTTATTTTGTTTTGTTTTTCATTTTATTGAGTTGAAGAAAAACAAACAAATCGGTCCTGTATCAATTAGAGCATTTTTCTGACAAACAGTGGGACAAAATACCTGTCAACTGGTGCAGACGTGTGATTGAGAGGAACAGAAAACACCTGACTGGAGCGGAAACATCAAGGGGTTGTTCAACAAAATATTAATTTGTAAGTGGAAAATATTGTACTGATTTTCATAAAATTTTTATTTTTTATTACTGTCGTTAATTTCAGCTTATTTCACAGGCAGCAGTTTTTTCCTTCCTTAATGGGACGGTATGAATAAATCTTAGGACAAGTGTATATCTGTTTACGCACAAAAGAAAAAAACCTTGTAAATAAAACAGAGGAACAAGTTGTCGTCACATTTTGTGAAATACAAATGGCTACTGCAAGGCAAGGCAAGTTTATTTGTGTAGCTCATTTCAAGTACAAAACAATTCAAACTGTTTCACATAAAAACATCAAAAGAGAGCACAAAGAGTAAACATGACTTAACATGACATTTAAAATCTGCATTTAAGATGGGAAGTGTTGGTGGGTGGAGCTACACACACACACAACTGTCAAAGACATGACAAGTCATGGTAAACAAGAGTTTAGCTCTCAAGAGTCTGCAAAGCAACCTGCACTCTGCAATATTGTCACAATGCTGATGGTTCAGAAGCCATAAGAAAAAAAGAGCTAATACACTGGGAATTTGGGTAGAAATATATTTTACGCTCAAACCAGAAAAAATTTAACTGAATTACAATCAAACAAATGCCGGTCGGAAAGGGTGGTCCTAATATAGCTGATGGAAGACCCTGGCCAGTTGTCTCCAATCAGCCATCAGCACCAAAGCCTGCAACATAAGATCAAATATCAGTCAAACAAATAACCGATAATCACATGGTCAAAATACAACAAGGCCCCTGACAACGGGGCCGTCACAGTGCCAACTCAGACGCCATCGTCTAAAAACTGTTGAAGTCTGAGAGTTTTAGTCTGAGAGACTGGAAATGTAATCCATTTTGAAGCCATTTTAATAGTAACTCTAACAGCAACATGCATTTATTGTATTAATATGTCATGTCATTTATTTACAGGCACAGACCAGCATCTCTATTTGAATCCGAGGACATCAGCCCTGTAAGTTCCTCCTCAGATAGGAGTGAAGTCCAGCTGCAGGCCTTCCAAAAAACCTACCACCACCAGCAGCCGGTGTTCTCCCAGCAGCAGCAGCAGCAGCAAAGTAACAACACTACACTGAACTACACTCAGTATGACATGCCCTGTCTCTTTCAAATGTTTTTATTTGTCATTAATTCCTGTGTTGCTCTCCAAGACTGTCTGTATGTAGAAGGAAAGGTGGTTCCTCCAGTCAGCGATGGAAGCTTGGAACCCGCTACTTACTTCCCAAACCCGTCCACCTCTCAGTCTGCAGGTAAGACAACTAAGGAAGAGTAAAAATGTTGTATGATTAAACAATAAGAGCTACAGCGCTCTGGTACAACAATCCATCACTAAGACAAAGACACTTCTTTGTGTTTCCCGTTTTCCTCCTGTCAGGGTTTGACTTGCTGCAGGACCTGCAGAGCCAGGCGGGGGGTGGTTACTCAATGTCTGCCTGCCCAGACGACAGCTTCCTCTTCCAAGCAGGAGGCGTCGACCACTGTCTCAGTCAG
This sequence comes from Telmatherina bonti, assembly GCF_933228915.1. Taxonomy (NCBI): domain Eukaryota; kingdom Metazoa; phylum Chordata; class Actinopteri; order Atheriniformes; family Telmatherinidae; genus Telmatherina; species Telmatherina bonti. The sequence goes on from NC_136625.1 coordinate 12,987,239, forward strand.
ATCTACTCCATCTACCTTGACTCATGATGGCAAACTGGCAGAAACAAACTAAAGCACTTCCATTAAAAACTGAACAAAATGCAGCATGAAGGATGTGAGCAGCCAGTTGCATCTGTAACATGCTTCATTTTCCAGGATTAATTAGTCATCATTGTTCCTCTGAGCAGATAAAGATGCCAATGAGGAATTTTAACGGTGGAAAGAAAGGAGACAGGAAAGTGTGAGCAATCTAGCAAATATTAATGACCAAAACAGTTCTCTTAACAAAACAAATGTAAATAGCAGTGAATTACATATTCAGAGATGACCATGGCATTTGTGATCTGGATAAAATGAGCTTCATACTTTATATTTATCCTCTGTTTCAATGTCAAACTCAACCAAACATGATATTTGTGCCTCCACAAGTCAGTTTGACTTTAATTAATACAATTCCCCCAATCCAGGGGTAAATGAATTAATCTCTGTCAAGAGCAAAAACAAAACAATACAGTCTGACTGAACTATTTGGGTCCTGGACAGCATTTGAGATGAGACAATCTATGAAGGGTTAACGAAGCCGTTTACAGCCGCGTTTACACATATTGTAAAAAGTAAATGTTTTGTCATTTGTCATGAACCAAAAATGTCCAGAATCATCATGCTATAACGCAAGGTTTGAGTACAAGTTCGGCTTTGGGGGAATATATGCACTTCCTGTTTGGCAAAGTGATACATAAGAAGCTAAACATCATTTCTGAGCAAGTTTTACTAGCTGGTTAACTTAACTTAGCATAAAGAGTGAAAAGAAGCAGCATATCTGGCAAAAAAAAGGGTTAGCTATGTTCAAAATGCGAAGACAAACCAAGTGTTTCTAAGATCACATAGTGACTTTTTAAAAGCCAAATTATCTTGTTTGTTAGAAAGTAAGTTATATATTGTATGCAGAGTGCACTAAAGTGACATTGAGGAACCACCAAGTTCATGTTCCTGGAGTTGAAACTGCGGCAGTAAACTGGAGCAGTGCTTTCCCCCCCCTTTATGTTTCTGATGGGAATATTCTAAGTGATGGTACAGAGGAGCTGTAAAAAGAAACAAAAAATAAAAACTGCACTAGACTTTCGTTACTTTAAAAACAGCCCATTTTATTTTCTTTATCTTGCTTTAAGACGCTGCCTTTACATGGTTGTTGTACACTTTGTCAGTGTTTTATTCAGTGAAAGCAATACATGTGTGACCTTTAAATCTTTTCTGCACCTTTTTCTGTCTCATCATGAAGCCTTTCAGAAAATAGCAAAACAGAAAATGTTTACATTGTTTTTGTAGCAGTTCAGAGATTTCCTATTTTCATTGAGCAATGTATAGACTGTATAAAAATGCATCAGTCTTTTATATCTAAATAAAAATGTATTTTTCATTTTTTTTAAATGGTAACTAGTCTGTGTGGTTATATTGATCTATTAATAATTTACACATGTCAATAGATATATCATAATAAGGATATGACAATAACCGAATTTTATTCATGTATTTACTATTATTTTAGTCTATTTTTAAAGGGGGTGTTGTGCAACTGTGGTCAATAAATGAGTGTAGTGGGTAAACAGTGCCATCTAGCGGCCAAATGTTGAAAACACAGCTGATGTCACTGTTTCTTATTTTCAAGGAAAAATTAATGAAGTGAAAAGTTTCAACATTTTTTTTTAAGACCAGAAGTCAGAAGTAACTTTAGATTGGAGGCTCTGGTGGTAACTTTCTTATAGAACAGGTCTGATTTTCTTGTAATGCTCATTGAAGCAGCATTGAGATGACTTTGGTCAGGGATCCCCAACCCTGGTCCTTAAGGACCGGTGTCCTGCAGGTTTTCCAAGTGTTCCTGCTGGAACACACCCGTCTCAGACTCAGACAAGCTCTGCACATGTCTGCTAAATACACATTGATTTGAATCAGGTGTGTTCCAGCAGGGACACTTGGAAAACCTGCAGGACACCGGTCCTTGAGGACCAGGGTTGGGGATCCCTGACTTAGGTGACTTAAATCAGCTGATCAAAGGTTTGTATTGTAATAAGATTTCTGTTTATCACACTGCCACCACCTATGTTATTCCGGTCTGGTCCGGTGTCAGAGGCAAGAGAGTACCCACCACACCAGTTTATAAGTATACACAACAAACTATTAGAAAAATGTTGATCCGGTAAAAAATGTCTGGGACCTGCAGATGAAATAAAGGAGTCAGTAGGCAGAGCACTACACCATGTTCTGCGTGCCAACACTGCAAACCAAAAAGGAGCTATTAACACCCAAAGAGGCACACAAAGACAGCTGCACAGCAACACCACACAGCACACTAGGGGGATTCACCAAACACCACCCCTTTAAGGACCACTGCAACACCAAGTAGGTCACGCCCACATATGACGTCAGAAAGGTAAAGTGTTGCTCGTCTGACTGACCGCCTGAAATGACAGCTCCCAGACTTATAAAAGATATAAAAAAAAATTTAAAAAAAAAAACTGTTAGTAAGAGTTATAAACAAATACAAAACAAAGTTATAAGAATAAAAAAATAGTGACTTATCCTGCCCCGGTCTGACGACAAGACCCTCCCGTGGGGCGGAAGGATTAAAGTCTGCTGGACCCAACGATGTTGCGGCTCCTGCCACGAAGGGCGTACTGGCAGGGCTGATCCGCTCTCTGTGTTAATGTCTTTGTGTGGATTCAGTTGTCGAAACAGCTCGGAGGTGCACCGGCCAGGCACTTACTAATCCCCGGACCCTAGCTACCTAAAGGAGGCATCCAGCCTCCCCTCCTAACCGCAGGAACGCAGCTGTCTTCGCTGCCGGCAGCACTATAAGCTGCGAACAGCACCCACCCACTCGAGTGCCACCACGTACGCAGCCGCTGAGCTCGGACAATGCTTGTCAAACGCCGACAGACAGCCACACCGTCGTCCAGGCCCCCGTCGCTCCTCCCAGTCTCTCCTTTTCTCTCCTCTGCTGCAGCCACAAATCCATCTCGCCCCCCCCCCCAGGTGAGCAGCATCAGTGATCAACTTCTCGTCCGACACACCCACATTACACTCCTCCCTCCCCTAATGGAGAAGACTCGTCCTCGAGTCAACATGAAGAATCATAGTCTTTTAGCCATGCAGGTGCTCTTTTCTCACAGACAGGGCGCTTCTCTTCTATCAGCAGGGATTGTGGCTCACATGGTTCCCTAGATATCCCAGCTTCCACTTCTCCCTGACAGTCCAATGCTGAAGCATCCGCCTCTCGTCTGAGGGCATCTCCCTCGCCACCACTTGCAGATGAAGGTATTTGTGGTGGTTCAGCAGCTCTCCTTCTCTGATGCTCAGTTCCCCCATCCTGGGCTGATGGAGGACCTGTACCAAGAGACACATAGGGTTTAAGGCGGTTAAAATGCACAACTGTCTCTGCACCCCCGCCTACTGGCGCCACCCGATACAACACTTCTGTGACCCTCTCTACAATCCTAAAAGGACCCTTAAAGCGTCTCTAATTTCGGGCATAATCCTCTCCTCCTAGCCTTATTATGAACCCATACCAGTTCTCCTTCAGAATAGTACTGAAAACTCACTCTGCAGTCAAAGTTGGTCTTTTGCCGATTTGAGGCCCTAGCCTGATGCTGTCTCACAGCTAGCACGCATGGCTGACATACGTGCTAGCTGAAGAAAATGCTTCTCTGGCCCCAACATCAAGCATTATGTCTACTGGGAGAACCATCTCCCGCCCAAACAATACTTTATGTGGGGTATATCCCGTACTGGCATGCACACTGCTACGATATGCCATCATCACATATGGTAGTAAAGTGTCCCAGTTGGATTGATTTTCCTTTACAAAGAGTGATAGCATGCACAACAATGTGCGATTAAAACGCTCTATAAGACCATCTGACTGGGGGTGGTAGGGAGATGTTCTTGTCTTATGAATGTTTAAGAGCTGACACAATTCCTTAAACAATGTAGACTCAAAAGACCGACCCTGATCAGAATGAAGGCTTCTGGGGGCCCCAAACCTGCATACCCACTCCTCCACTAGCACCTTAGCAATAGTATGGGCCTCCTGATTAGGTATGGGATATGCTTCTGTCCATTTAGAGAAATAATCTCCTATAACTAGGACATACTTATTTCCACCAACTGTCTCAGGCAAGGGGCCCAAAATGTCAAGTGCCACTCTTTCATAAGGTCGGGATACAGCTGATGTTTGAAGGGGGGCACAGGGGAGGCGGCCCTGAATTTTTCGGGATGCACACTCGGCACACTTCCTACACCACTCTTTCACATCCCCAAACCACCCAAGCCAATAGAACCGGTCTTTTATTTTTCCCTGTAATTTCTGTACTCCCAAATGGCCTCCAGTAGGAGAATCATGGAGTTGCGCCAAGACCTCTGGGACCAACGCCTGAGGAAGAACAACCTGAACATGTGAAGCATCAGAATTTGCTGGCGGCACTCTCACCAGTCGGGAATCCCTCATCTGTAGTTGGGACCACACAGAAGCATACTTCTGCAAGGATGAATTCTCAGGGATGACCAGCTCACGTGTTTTAAGGTCAATCAACTGTTGTAACTCCTCATCCTCACGCTGAGCTTTGGCCAGCTCATCAACCACTTCTTGGTTTTCTTTTGTTCTAGGCTGAACCTCTTGCACAGAGCACACATTTGGTTCTTGAGGGTGCCTAACATTCTGCATTTCAGGCTGAGTTGCCTGAGAGAGGCCCTCAATGAAAGCAGGTAGCCTTGAAAGGGCATCAGCATTAGCGTGCAACTTCCCTGGCCTATGAACAATCTTATATTGGAAACTGGCCAGCTGCTCAACCCACCTAGCCAACTGCCCCTCCAGACCCTGGAAGTTATGCAACCATCTCAAAGAGTTATGGTCTGTACGCAATATAAATTCCTTCCCCAACAAATAGTGCTTAAAATATTTTGTGGAGGTTACCATACTCAATAGCTCCTTCTTAGTCGTGGCATACTTTCTTTCCTGTTTGGATAGTGCTCGACTTGCATAAGCAATGACTTGCTCAAGACCATCAACCTCCTGTGACAGTACCACACCAATGCCCACATCACTGGCATCAGTGTCTAAAATGAATGGTTTGGCAGGGTCTGGATAAGCCAACACTGGGGCTGACATAAGCTGACCTTTCAACCAGTCAAAAGAATCCTGGCAAGCTTCTGACCACTTGAATCGTCTGCCCTTCTCAGTTAACTGATGTAGGGGACGGGCTATCTCTGCGAACCCCTATATAAACCATCTGTAATAGGATGCCAACCCCACAAAACTTCTGACCTCTGTCTGGTTTTTAGGTGTGGGCCACTCCCTCACTACCTGGACCTTGGCTGGATCTGCTCTGACCCCATCTGCTGTGATAATGTGACCGAGGTACTGCACCTGAGTAGAAAACAGATTGCATTTAGATGGTTTAACCTTCAGATTTGCTTGCTGTAACCTAAGCAACACCTCATCCAGGCACGATACGTGTTCTGAAAATGTGCGGCCAAACACAATGATATCGTCTAAATAGACCAAACAAGTGGTCCACTGTAGATCAGCCAACACCACATCCATGAGCCTCTGAAATGTGCTGGGTACATTACACAAGCCAAAGCTAAGCACATTAAACTCAAACAACCCCTGTCGAGTTATAAATGCAGTTTTGTGTTGATCTTTAGGATAAATTTCAACCTGCCAGTAGCCACTGGCAAGGTCTAACGTTGAGAACCAGCAGGCTTTATGCAAGCTATCTAGAGCATCATCAATCCGAGGAAGGGGGTATGCGTCCTTTCGAGTGAAATCATTCAGTCTACGATAGTCAACACAGAATCGCAACCCTCCGTCTCTCTTTCTCACAAGAACTACCGGAGCAGCCCATGGACTACAAGAAGGCTGGATGACACCACTCGTCTGCATCTGCTTAATGTGCTCTGCACACTCCTCCTGCAAATGAAGCGGGACTCAACGTGGTGGCAATTTAACAGGTTTAGCATCCCCAGTATCAATCGCATGTCTTACAAGCGGGGTTCTTCCAAAGTCTGTGTCACCTGTGCTAAAAACAGAAAGATGTCTACTCAGCAAATCCTGAACAACTCTCTGTTCTAAGCTTCCCAGCCCCTTCTGATCAAGCCCCAACTGCTTAAGCAGATCATCTAAAGACCAAGGGGATTCTTGACCTTTGTTTCCCCTGTCTTGCTCTAAACCATCCCACACCTCTACATCAGAGTACAGTGTGCCAACTTTCATGCCTTTCCTCAGCGTCAATCCCTCATCTGTAACATTAATGACCCGAATTGGGACAACCCCCTGCTCTACATGGCACACGACTCGGGCCACTAAAACATCACAATGATCAGACAATGAAGCTGAGGGTTCAAGTAGACCTTCCACACACTCACCAAAGGGACTTGTGACAACTCCTGGGAGAATTACCTCACTCCTGGGTGGGACTGCAGTATCAGATTTTATAACTACAGTCCGAGGTTTCTTCAGTTCTTCATGGATCAACAGGGGTACCGTTTTCCCCATCAAACGAAGGACCCTCTCCTTATAATCAATCACAGCTCCATACTTGGACAGAAAGTCAAAGCCCAACAGAATATCACGAGGGGACATCAGCAACTAAGAACTCTGTCACTAAAGCCAATAAGTCAAATTGACAAACAGTTTGCCACACTCCCAATATCGACATGCCCCCCCCCCCCCCCCCCCCCCATTGGCCGCAGATACATTCCCAGAGTATCCAGTGAGTTTTCCTTTCCCCTTAGTTATCGTCACCCACAGCTCTTTGGGGATGATGGAGCGATCTGCCCCACTATCCACTAACACACAAAAATCCACTCCACCAACTTTAACCGCAACATGGCTGCCCGTTTTTTTTCTAGAGGCCACAATCTGAGTCTTAACCGAAGGGATAGGCATTTGGCCTGCTGTACCCACCCCTCCTAGTTTCCCGACACATAGGGGCAATCGCGTCGCAGGTGTCGATCACACCCACACTCCCTGCACACACCAGCCTGTTTCCTAACCCTGCGCCTGGAGGCGGAACCAAATGTAGCGTCAGAACTGACATCCAAGTTCCTAGATGGCCTAGAAGAACTCAAAGGTGCTACAGCACCCGGCGGCTTCTGGAAGGCCTGTACAGCAGCCTGTATCGTTTTAACCTCCTGGCACAGATTCTCAACAGTTCCCAATAAAGCCTTTAAACGGTCATCAGTTTCATTAGGGTCTTCTGTAATTCCTCTTACTTTAGCATCGGAGGTAATATGCGTCTGCTCCAAGGTCCGAAGGAGCTCCATTTCAGCAGCCAAATGGATGGCAGATTCCAAAGTTTTAGGTTTAGCTGCACGGAGGCTAATACGGAAGTCTCCGGTGGTAAAATGGGTGATAAACTGATCTCTGACCAGTAAATCCCGCGTATGGTCATCTACAGTGGGGTATGCTTTAGCCACCAATCTGTGCAAAGCATTTCCAAACTCCTGAGCGGTCTCATTAGGTTGCCTCCTCCTTTCGCCAAAAGCAACTCTGTTCCATTCGTCGCTATGGCAAGGGTCTGGACACCTAGACATAGCTACTTTCAAAAAGGCATAATCCCCCTTTGCCTCCCTGGAGAGTCCATTATACATGTCCCGAGCATGACCAGACAATAGCAAAGACATAAATTTAAGTTTAGCGGAACCATCCCAACCATTCACATCAGCAGCCAACTCAAATTGTTCAACCCAATCAGACCATTCACGACCCACCCCTGTAAATACTTCAGGCATAAATACAGGGCGGCCAATTCGACCGATTTGAGCAGATGAAGTACCCATAGCACCAGAAGAGTTATCCTCAGCAGCTGGTTCAATTGACCTCGGCTGGGTTGAGATACTCTCTGCCTCTGACATTTTCTGTTTGATCCCACCACTGCCACCAGTGTAATAAGATTTCTGTTTATCACGCTGCCACCACCTTTGTTAAACCGGTCTGGTCCGGTGTCAGAGGCAAGAGAGTACCCACCACACCAGTTTATAAGTATACACAACAAACTTTATTAGAAAAATGTTGATCCGGTAAAAAATGTCTGGGACCTGCAGATGAAATAAAGGAGTCAGTAGGCAGAGCACTACACCACATTCTGCGTGCCAACACTGCAAACCAAAAAGGAGCTATTAACACCCAAAGAGCCCCCCACAGGTGAGCAGCATCAGTGATCAACTTCTCTTCCGACACACCCCCATTACAGTATCAACCAGCAGCTGTTGCGTCGAAGCTTCCGTGAGAGAAAAAGATCAGGTTATAATAAGATAAATGGCTTTCTCTGGGTGAAATCCTGAATAATTAAAGTTTTTTGTGGTGCATGAACTTCTTGATGGGAGCCACATGTGTAGAGGCCTGCATGAGATATATGCAGTACAAAAGCAGTTTGCAAACAATGGTAAGCACAGTTTCTATCGTGCAGCACACAAAAAATACAAGTTGAAACTCAGGTAAAAGACTACCAAGCATTAGCATCTAAACAAAACACGGTTCAAACTTCAAACCCCAAAGCAAGAAAATGGATTGATCCAGTTTTATCAATTTTATCTTTATTTCGCCGTATTTTAATTAGCAGTAAGTGGGCATTTTCACATTTAATGTGTCTTGAAATAACTATTTGATTATTTTGGGATTAAATCACATATCTGGACTTGTGGAATGATATTTGCATTTCCCTGTACGTATCTACAAACATTTTAACTTAAACTCGTGATAACAAATCACTGAATCGATTAGAAGTCGTTTCCTCCACCAGATGGCGCTCTACGTCCACGCGGCTGCAGCTGCTCAGTTCAACTTTTGCCCTGAACTCTCGAGAAGATCAAAACTGTTGTGTTTGTTCAGAAAGTCCTCCACATATACACTGTTTAACTGAACATTGTGTTTGGATGGATTTTGTTGACACTCCCTGACAGATAAGCACACAAACCGCCTCACACACATGAACAACAGGCTGTGTTTCCACATTCCGCGCGGAGGAGACACACCCTCAGATCCGGAGGAGGAGGAGAGCGACAGTCAGTCGATGGGATGCAGGAGAAGAGAAGGACGTGATATTTGCAAATAGCAACAAGCTGCAGCCATGGAAGCAACAGGTAAGAAAACACATTAATGACAGTTTATTGACTTTTCGGCTGCTTCGGTATCTTTGGTTAGTCTCGGTTGAAATTGTTTTTTTATATTTTCAGCCAAAGTTTAAACTACTCAGTTCCTGCGGGTTGTCACTGTATCCCTGCTCCAACACACCTGACTCAAATTGATAAGTCATTGTAGAGACTTTCATAGGCTGCTTGATCCATTTAATTTGAGTCAGGTGTGGTGGAGCAAAGATACAATAAAAACCTGCAGTGCTTTGGCCTTTGTAGGACTGAACTGGGTAGTCCTGTCATAAACCATTTGCATTTGGCACATTTTACAGTAAGAGCCACTCATCCATATGAATGAATCCGGTCATAGTGTGTTTTGAGCAAAGGTGTAAACAGAGTATGGAGGAGCTGGGGCTAAGGTTCAAATAATGCCCAAGACAACTCTAAAGTCCATCTAAAAGGACTGATTCAACACCCTCTGCACTTTTAATTTGAACATTTAAACAAAATTGTATTGAAAATTTGCAGACTGAATCTCTCAAATCCACAGAAGTGGTACCAGGCACATACACTGTTGAGTTTCAGCTCCAAATTTTACTTGGATATGTTGTGATAAAAAGACCCGTTATTTCAGAGGAGGCTCCGCTGGCATAGAGGAAGTATAGCAACTCGCATTGTTTGCAAGTGAGATCATCCAGCATCTCCAGATATAAATCCTCTGTTTGGATGACAGGCCTTCACTCTCACTCTGAAGCTCTTATAAGGTCAGCCATTCTCCTGTTTGCATGTTCTCTTACAGTCCAACATCAACTCATCTTTCTGTGTTTCCACTGAATGCTTGCTTGATATTAATCAACAGAAACCTCACACAGCACTCAGATACTGCTTTAACCTTTCAACTGCTCATGTTATCAGGCTGAGATGGAAATTTGGCTCCTCAGGAATTAACTTAACTCATGAGGACGAGTGGACTTAGCCCTGGTTACAAAACTTGTTCAAACTCCGCACAGATGTAGATGTGAACATTTGAACCAAAGCATCCAAACCTAGGCAAATTACTTCCTACATGTAAATCCACAAAACTCCCCACTTTCCTGTTCCCCTTTCAAAGCGATAGATCTTTAATTGTATGTACCTTTTGATAGCCATCAGTTAGAACAAAAGCCCTCCACAGAGCCGAACAGCATGCAAATAGTTACGAAGTTAAATGAGATGAAACGTGGCGTACTATAAATAAACACAATGAACCGCAGGGGCTAAATTCACATTGCAAAATCCTCAGGAAGTTGAGGTTCTGAGACAAGAAAGCTGAGACATGTACTCGGATTCTGTGCAGTAGTGAGCAAAGAATTTAAGGACCTAACAAGGTTCCAGCAGGGATGCATCTTATCACCACACAGTTATTCTGCAGCAAGCTTAGACATAGCCAGTCGTAACAATTTATCTTCAACCAAGGCAAGAGCAACGAGATGGATAATGCGGCCTCACTGAGCGCCAATCTGAAGATGTGAGGGCAGTTATCCAAAAGGTTTTTTTTTCTCACCAGAGAACCATTTTGGTTCTAGCCCAGGATCAAAATTCTGGGAATTAACACAATGAAAACCTGTGAAAACAAACAAGTGAGCTGATTAGAGTGTGGAACTCATGCTGCAGAGAAAATGAAGCCTCTGCTGCTTTAAAATCCCTTCAAGATGCTGAAACCAAATTAAGAGGCCTCGACAGCAAATAGTCTCACAGGCAGGTTTTTTGTTTTATCGCTTCATTGTGCAAAAACTAAACTTATTTACTTACAGTGCAGAGAATGTGCACCAAACTGTATTTTAATGCTTACAAGAAACCACACAACTGTTTGAATGTGAAAGCAGTTGCTAAAAGTAACAAAACCAGAGAGATTTCTCACTTTTCTTCTGTTCTTTCTAGAGATTTCTGGCTTGTAAATGTGCTGTCCTGATCCATAATCACCTCTTGATGGTGACATAGTCGCAGCATTACAGATTAGAATAACACTCAAAGGATAACTCAACTCAACTCAACTCAACTTTATTTATAAAGCCCTTTAAAACAACCAGAGTTGAAACAAAGTGCTGTACACAATCGGCAAAAATAAAAACAGAATAAAACAGTTCAAATGCAAATAAATAACATAAAAACACCAGGTCATACAAGGGATATGGAATTAAAATAATAAAACAAACTAAATAAATAGTAAGTAAAAACCAATAATAAAAATAAGATAACAACACTGACCTCACCAGATGTCCTGATAATAATTGTTGGATCACCTATGACATGTTTGCCATGTCAACCAATTCATCCAGTACGTCAGGGACCGCCGGGCCAATAAATCGGTTGCTTATAGCAGATGTATCAGTGGGCTGATGATTAACAGGAGATTGCAGCAGGAAAGACAGTCTGTTATATAAAGCATTGACAGATAGATTTTTTTGTTTGTTTGCACTTTACTTTACAAAAAAGACAAAGTAAATCCAAACTCAGTTCAAAGCTTTCAGTTCCCGCAGCAACATGTTATAATAATCTTATTACCATAAAAACACGAGATATGGCAACACGCTGTCCAAGTTTGATCCTCTCTCATCCTCATTTTGGATTTATTAGATCACTTTTACAAGCTGCAAAAAGCAGCTCGAGGCTCATTACTGACACTCACTTCCTGACTTTGTTCAAGGTTTTTGTTGTTCTATGGATCTTCTGAGTAAAGACTAGAAATCGGCTTTTTTTCACATCTTAATCTTTGGTTTGCATCACATAATAATACATACAGGATGTGTTCACTGACTCTCAGACAGTTTGAAAGGTGATTCTACACACTACACACTTTTTTTTGCTGTGATGACGCAGACACGACAACCCCTAGACGAGCAAACATAAAAGTAATTCATCAAACAAAAACCTGACGTAATTTTACTGTCAATGTTGTTGAAGACACAGGGCTGATGAAAATCAATAAAGTACTAGATGCTTAAAAGTATCAGCCTTTTGAAGAAATATTAAGTTAATTTAGACCCAAAAAAAGGGTAACAAATATTTCTATTGCTTTCATAAGCGTTTCCTCTGTTAAATACAAGTTTCAGGAAGCACTGAAGTTATACATTTGCAGCTCTCAGATATTTTTGGTCAATTGATTTATTTAAGAATCTCCCAAAGCGAAAATGACTGCTTGCCAGGACCTTTTGTTTCTCACAGTTCTGTAAAACCTGAGTAAAGTTTCCCATTCATCACGTTGGCGCTGGTTAATTAAAACCAGTCAGTGATGGGGTGTAAACTACACAACAATTATTTGTTTGTAGTTTGATACTGCAGGAGGTTAAACAGTGAGTACATCATGGTGTGGTTTAACTTTTAGTTTGAGACAGGCCAAACCGTGTTTAGTTTCTGATCATCAGCTCCATCGCTCACAGATTCTGATTATTCAGGCAATAGTTAAATTAATTTGTTTAATGTTTTCTATTTAATGTGTTAAAAATGGTCCAGTCGTAAGACCCAACAAGCTTCACTTTGTAGAAGACATAGAAGACTTTCTATGCTTAATCTGGAGACTTTGTTGTTGCTGATTTACCTTCTTTACCAAAGTTTCAGTCCTATTACGTTGTTCCGAGGTTGCTGGAGGTTACTACTAGAGGTTTGGACCTGGTTCTGCTGCAGCTCTGCATCGGTGCTTTACAAATAACAACATTGTAGCACATGGTGGTCACTTGAAGGCAGTCTCATAAATATGTGAAAGAACCTGGGTTCTGGCTAATCCTAGTTGTGTTGGTGCTGTTTTTGGTCCTTTAGCATTGTTCAGCAAAAAAAGGTGGTGGCGATCCCTCTGTAAAACAAGGAGCTATCATGGCTCCAATGGAATAGAAAAGCTGTTCTGATTGGTCAGCTTTACTGGTCTGAACAGACACCACCTACAAATTCACACTAACTTTGCTGAAATTCAAAGTTCAACTAAGCTTTTCACCAGCTAAATAATAAACATAAGGCTCCGTGTGAAGAATGAGCCATCAGCATATTAAGCCAGATGTACAGAAATAAAAAACATTAATACATGTAGCTTTTATGTACCTTTAATACTTAATAGAATTTGTTGTTGGTGTGTAGAAGATGTATATTACATGTATATATAGTTTATATTTCAAGCAAAAAAAAACCAAAAAAACATGCAGATGAAAAGTTCACCAGCATGACCACAGCCTGCGTGACCGAGCTGGAATAACGGATACATCATTGACTTATGCCCAGTTTATTCTATTCTGGCTTTGTATACATTTTTACAGAGCTGACTGCAACTTTTTTCTTTTGTATTTACTAATTCCTTCACCCAGATACTGAAGGAGTCCTTGGATTTTCAGAATTTTCTTTTTAATGCACAAAAAAAAAACTATACATGTAGCAGCTTAAGGCGATCAGTCTCGAAGAAATAAAAACTAAGTGCATTAAGAAAAATTTGTTCACACTGACAACTCAAGTTTGAGTACTGAACCTGAACAAGCTTTTTAAAAAAATTTTTTTTCCAAATTCAAGTTGCAACAAAAAAGGCATTGTCATTCCAGTTGTTGCTACGGTAAACATGGGAATTACATGTAGTACAAACTGCATCAAATCCACTCAGCTACATGACTGTACAGCTGATACCAGAACACAGTACATGAGAATGATTACTGTACACGAGTATTTTAACATTTGTGGGAACAAGCAGGAACAAAAATGACCAATTAATCAAGAAACTATAAATATGACAGATTGAGCCACAAAGTTCATTTTAGTCTATGTAGTTGGGAGATTTGGGAAACGCTTCTCTTCTGAAGGCACCAGTGAGCAGTGAGGTAGGGGAGGGGGGGTTGTGTTAGTGTTCACCCCCATCATAGGACTGAAAACTGTCCTATGATGGGAGGAATGTGCGTTCTCCTCAACAACTTCACCATTTTCAACAAATCCATTTAAAGCAACGAGTTTGACATCATTTGTCAATGAACTCATTTTCCTGACAGAAAACTCTTAACTGTAGTCTTCCTTTCTGTAAATAACCATCGCATGTTCATAAATCAGCTTTGTTTTTCAGAGTTTGAGGTCTTCCTGGTCCAGGATCCAGTTTTACCCTGCACTTATATTTCATTCTGTCTTCTAATAAACAGTGTGATCTACATGTGAGATTCAAAGCATCTGTTCCCTCTCTCACAGCCAAACTCCTGGGCTCCTGCCCCCCAGTGAACTGTGTCACCATGCCAACGTTTATGATCCTCGCAACAACCAGGAGTCCTCAGAGAAGCTGCTGAGTTTACAAGCACATTTACATCTCTGCTAGCCTACATAAAGCGAACCAGCTCCAGCTGTGGCACAGAGACCAGGAGGCAGGTAGGATTGAGACAAAAGACATTGGTGTCATAATAAACATCAATGGAGGTCATGCTTTTATAGATTTTTGTCTTTTCTGTTTCAGAAATGTTTTTCCAGTGGAGTTTTCTCTTGATTTTTACCTTGCTGGTGAAGACGGCACCTGTTGACGGGTGCATCTGTCCAGGAGCCACCATCCTGACTCGGTTTCCCTCTAAACTTCCTGCTGACGTCTGCTGCTTGAACTACTCTGGCTCTGCGTTCAGTCATGTGCACTGGTCTGTGTTTACCAATGAGACAAACATAGAGATACTGGATCTCTCCAACTGCAATATCAGCTTTATTGATCTTGATGGAAAGGAAGCTTCTGCACTGCAGAAGGTTTACTTGGATCACAACAGACTAACAGTGTTGCCAGAGCAGTTTCTTGCCGGTCAGCTCAATTTGACTGAGGTGAATCTGAGTGAGAACTTCCTCCAGGAGCTTCCGTGGGGCTTCCTTCAAGGCTCTGACAATCTCCAGAGGCTGTATCTGCAAGGGAACAGTTTACGCTCCTTCCCAGGTGCTATACTACAGGTAGCCAGTCTTCGAAGGCTGGAGTTAGATGGAAACCCCTGGGACTGCTCCTGTTTGTTGTTGGAAGGCTTGGAGGCTGGCAGGGGGGCTAATAGGACCATCAAATTGCAGAATCTTGTGGGAAACCTGACTTGCTTCTCTCCTTGGCACCTCACTGGCAGGACTGTGTGGTCTGTGAACCTTAATGATGTGTGTCGCCCAACTGGCCTCACTGCACTCTTTATCGTGCTCCCCCTCCTTACACTGTCAGCTTTGCTCCTCTGTTGGTGCTGTGGGAGGAAGAGGAAGAAGAAAGAAGCACCTGTATTCAAAAACTCAAAGAAGAGGGCTTCCACCCTCAATGGCCAGAAACATCTCAACAAGCAGCAGCCATCAGCCACTGAGAAAGACAAGGATGGAGACTCTGGCAAAGACTCTGGCAAAGAGGGGATCCTGAAGAACCACCTGCTGCTTCGCCCGGCGTCCGCACTCCTGGGCAGCACCAGGGACATCTATGAAGAAGTGGAGATCAAGTTGGACTCGGTGGAGTCTCTTCCTCAAGTCTCTTCACGCTGCTCCAGTTCTGCAGAGTGGAAGCAGGGCACCCAGGAGCCTGATGGGGCCAGCAGGACAGAGCTGGACACAGTCAGTGTAACGGAAGTGTTGAAAGACTCTGCTGACAGAGAGAAAGCTTATATGGCTCAGTCGACTGAGTACTACAGCCTGGTGCCGGGCATAGAACTAGAGGACTCGGACCATGGGGAGTATGAGAACGTTGACCTCTCATGACACCATCTGAAAGGAAAAGTTCAACATTATGGCAAACACTTTTGTTTATTTAGAAGGAGCTTCATGAGGAGATCACTCACCCTCATTTGATTGTCTTTGGCAACTTGCATTTCAGCGTAGTGCTTCAAAAGGTAGCATTGACATATTTGATAACCACACAAATTTTAAAAAGCAGCAGAATACAGCTATTTTTAACACTGTACACACTGCTAATGTGAACTTATACATTACAGATGTCATTGAAGTATATATACTACTGCAGTTTAGTATATATACTACTGCAGTTTCACAGCAAACACTGATGTTTACTAACATTCATTTCAATGCACAGGATTTTTTTTACTCACATAATGCTAACCAGGATCATTTAAACTGTAATCAACATATTTGGATCCAAGTAATTTCTGCAAATTCTCAGGTAACCCTCTTAACAAACAAATATCACAACTATTACGCAGCAAATCTTTCCTCACATAACTTTAATATTCTACAGAAGCAAAAAGGCACATGTGACAATACAATGAGTGTTACTACAAAAAAAGGAATAGTGGGTTAATACTGTGTCTTCACTCCCAACCCCCAGCACAATGTGCTTTTGTTTGTTTACAGCCTTTTTTTTTTTTTTTACAGCCTATTGCTTGCTTTCCATTGCAAAAGACAATTTTAACCTGTATTTATGTTTGGATTAGATAACAAATATGCAAGTGTACAGCCTGTTCATACACATTTTCATTCATGTTGCTGCCTTCTCTTAAAACAGATGCCAGGAGAATCACCTGAGATGTCAAGGTAATGGCTAAAATGCTGGCACTCTTCCCAGCTTAGTCACAACACTGTCTTACAAAGATAAGCAGCATCAACTACACACATCAGAAGGCCTTGGCATTGACTTTGGAGAAGCTAAAATATCTTTATGAATAAAATCTAAAAACTGCTATAAGAGCATGTTTTTCCAAGCCCTCTTAATAATTTTATCCAGGTGCTAGTTCAGCTTATAAATCACAAGCATCATAGTTCTTTCATTTACTATATTTAGTATATTATTTCAGAAATGGTAAAACCTTTGTTGTTTCTGTTGCTGCTTACACCCCAGCAAAAAAGGTTCAAGAAAGAAAATTAATTCAAATATCTGCAAAGCACATCTGTGGTTATAGGAGTGCACAGTTCTCTAATGTGTTTGAGCCCAAAGACTGATCATCCATCCACTGGCTATACCTTCTTATTCCTGTGAAGGACCACAGTGGGATGGAGCTCATCTGATATCTGGCAAGAGGTGGGGTACACCTTGGATAGGTTATCGGTACCCAAAGTCCAAAAACCCTTTTTAGAAAACAAATCCCTGCGTGCGTTAATTGTGTTTGATGCTTGTGCATCCTAATTAAAATGAACTCTACTCTTACAGTTAAGAGCTGAGCCACATTATATTATTTTTTAGTTTTTTTTATCCATAATATGGGAGTTCATATGTGAATAAAGGTGAGCTGGAATGAATCCAAGCTGAAATGAACCCTTTTTCTTTTAATGCTGGTGTAATTTGAGTTGAATACAGCAGGTTAGCTGTGTATCTTCCATCTGTTTTGTTTTTGTTTTTTTTTATTTTTGCCAGCCTAAACAAGTCTCTTGGTTCCATCTCCATACTTTACTTTCCATACAGATAGACAAGCTTTGTATGCCCATTTCTGAGCAGACATTTTAAATAAGTACATTTACTCAAATTTTATTGCTCTCAGTGCCCTAAAAAGAGACTGTGTGAATCTGCTAGAGAAAAAGTAGAAGTCCCACCTCTGAAGTATTACAATGTACGAGGAAGTGATTCAATCTGGACCTTTTCCTGTGGGACCAAAGGAATGCATTAGCAGCATGAAAGGAAAGAGAAAAAAGGTTTGGGGTTTTTTTTTAAGACACAAAAGTTTATTCTTTTTAAAGCAGATTTTTTTTTTTTTTTTACAAATGTTATTTTCGTGTTTTCAAATCTACAAAGAGCAAGAAACTTTTTTAACTGACTTTTGTTCCTGCAAGTAAAGCAATGTATTTAAGGCAACTTTCTTTACCTTATCCTGTAATTGTTTTACGTTCTAGTTAGGTTTGTTATTTATTGTTACCTGAATGTTACTGTGTGCAAGAGGTTCACTTATGAGGCTGTACAACAAGAAAGGCAGGCTCTAAACAAACAGATATCCCTTGAAAATTCTTGGTTAATTCTATACTTAACATTAAATGTAAAACTGACTAGTCTGAGTCAAAGTTAGAAGCAGGAAAGATAACAAGCAAACCCCACTCTTTATTTGCATCAAACAGAAACATGCTATGCAAGCTGAAAAATAAGAACCTGCCAAGGTAGCTTGGTCTTAAATACTGGCTTTAGATAAAAATCTCTGTAGTGTTGTTTCAGTAAATTGAGGTGCAGACCCACTACACCAAAACAAAAAGAAGCATCAAGGTCACTGTGAAGACACAGGATATAGGCACTCGATTGTTATCTAAAATGTGGAAAGCAGATGTCTCACTAGCTCACACTTGTCGCCTCTGTAAAGCTAATTGGTTTCAGTGAGAGGGATGGAGGGTGTGCAGCCAGGGTGTGGAACTTCCTGGAATTGAAAAAAGCTGATGTGTATTTTCCAGATGGATTTTCAGATATTTTCCATCAAAGCTTTGCTTTACTGCTTTCCTAAAGAAAGCTGCATTTTGTTATCCTGTCAAAATGATGTGAATAAGATAAAAATTAAATGCAAGCAGCGAGCCTATAACTGCATAACATGGAAAGTCTTCTTCTGTTTTTCTTCTCTTTGGGTTTGTCAGGAAATTGGGTGGTAACCATAGTAACCTAGGTAGTAAATCTTCTAATGATTTTGTTTCTATTTGTTCCCAGTGTTGATAATTTTGTGATGTAGCTTTTATCCACTTCCCCACTTCTGATTTTTATAAACTCATGTCCAGAATGATCAGTTGTCATAGTTTTTATTGACTGCTGGATAACTTGCTGGATAATTTTCCCAAATGTAGGTGGATAATTCTTTGTTTTCAGTTTGGAAAGATTTTGTAAATCGTTTGTATTCTTAAAATTGTACATAGTTTCTGAGCACAAAAAAAAAAAAAAAAAAAATTAAATAAAAAACAAACGATGCTTTTACTGGTGTAAAGACACATTTTATTTAAATGGTTTATAATTCAGTTTTAATTTCAAGAGAAAGAAAGTTGTTGATTAGGATGTCAACAAACTATGTGTATGAAACACAGGGTACTTTTTAAATGGCAACCTAAGTTTGTTTTGTTTTTTTTTACTATTTCCAGAACAAGACCCCATTTCAGTGGAATAAAAACAGCAAAAAAAAAAGTAACTTTCAATCCTAAATAACAAATGTTATGTCACACCGAGGTGCCCTTTATTCTTTGAATAAGCATAGACTGTATATAAAAGAATAAACTCAGAAATACTAGCTAATTAGCTAGGCATGCTAATGTCTGAAGCTATCAGTATATGAGTTGGAATGGTTAAATTTCTTGCTTTCAGAGGAGCTTGGAACACCATCAAATATTATTCTCATCTAAAAACCATATTAAACCAAGATAGTAAAGGTTTTGGTGGAAAGTAAACTATTCTTGCTAAAGTGACATTGCTAGCTAAGGTGAAAGTTTAGCTAACCATCGATTCAAACTGATTGTTTTAAATCTTTATTCCAAAATTCAAATGTTAATTTCTAATGTAGAGAATAATTTGACTACTCTCCTTTTTTATAATTAATAAAATAATTACACTGCTTTTCATCAAGCATTTCAACGTTTATCTTATGGTAAACAAATGTACAATATGATTTGTAGTGTACTCTTTAATGTCTTCATAAAGCATCACATTAAATGTTAATTATAAACAAGTGACAAATAAAAGAAACGTAACATTTTTTATTTGTAGTTCACTGTTTCTCTGAGAAATGTTCCAGATCTTTCTATTCTATGTGGCCCCCTTGGCTTTCTGCCCTGATAATGACCCTGTCCGGCCCTGTCTACCTGAAATCCCACTTTCTCTTTTTTTCAACTTGAGCTCAAATTTCCCTCACCGTGGGAAGTTGTAATTACAGCTTTGGGTTACAAAATGATGAACATGGAGCTGCTTGCTATGTGCGGTTCTCAGAGGTCTCAGCTTTGACCAGTGGATCCAAAAATCTGGAAATAACAGCTGAAATATCTGTTGGAGTATCTAGGATGGTAATTTGTCAAGATAACAGTCAAGTTTTTGTCTAACCTTATTTGGGAAGATAACCAACTCATGAAAAGAAAAACGCTTGATATTTACCATTTCTCAAAGTAAATTGAATAAGGAATTGTTCCACAATATCATGTATTTGAAGCTCAATTGATTTAGAACAAGAAAAACAAAAATTGAAGCAAAATTAAAAAAAGAGACATACCCTTGTCTTTTGTAAGGACATTATAATATAGCATACAGTACTAAATATCTGATGTTATTTTAAAATGTTTCTGTCAATAAAATGGCCTGTTGTTTTTAAAATAAATCCAGGTCTAAGAGCCAAAGTTCATTAATGCATTTTACAAGAGTGCCATCTATAGGCCAAAAACTTGTAAGAAAAAGATCATATTCCACATTGACAATAATTTACTGCAACAAATATGTACATCCATTGATGACAAATATTCAAGCACTGAGGGGATCACCATTGTAGCACAGATTCAGACAGAGAACAGGGAAGTCCACGGGTCCAGGCTCGGACGGACGATGCATGGCCCCATAACTGTCCATTCAATGGAGAACAAACAAAGGATGTGGATAAAAGACGACAGGGAAACAAAACTCTGATTTACAATTGGCCGCTGTAACGATGTGAAAAATAAACAAGTGAGCTTGAGCATATCACCCAATCACAAAGGCTGAGAGACAGAAGGGACAGAGCCATCTGACAGGTCTGACATTTGGACAACTCTTATCACTGTCGCCAGTAAATAACACCACAAGCCTCTGCTGTGCAATCAGCCTGTGTGTGTTTTACTTGATTTTACATGCTGAGGCATTAGGTCTTCACAGATAAAATGTTCAAAGTACTCAGCCAGGACATATGAAAATATTGAAATACCAGTGAGTGTAAATGTCAGTTAAACAGTAATTGCATGTGCTAATGGAAAATGTACATGACAGATCATTTAAATTTTGCAGCATATAACATTATCGTACAATTTATTACATAAAAAGACTGATAAAACTTACAAAGCAAGATTAAACAGATTCAAAAACAGCAATCAATGTCCAGTCATTCTTTTTAAATACAATAGGATTATCTAAAATTTTGGGGGTATCATTAATTAGATCATCTCACTTTGAATAACAAGGTTAGTTCCAAATAGATCAAATCTAAGCTTGGACTGCTCTATGTCAGAAAAAATGTACATTAAATCAATGCTGGTTTTTTTTAAATCAAATCCTGTGTGCAGATAACTTACAGTTTATTTTTGCTCAAACTTATTCCTAAATGTAATAACTTCTAATTAGACTGAAGTCATATGAACGTAAAATTTTTACACCTGGAAATATTTGAAGTAATTTCTGGTAACCTCACATTTTGTGTGGCTTCTTTTCCCAAGTAAAAATGCATCTGAAATGTGATTATTTTGAATTTTTACTAAAAGAGTACTAGTGAAATAAAAAAAAATAAAAAAATAAAAAAAAAAAAGCAATAACATTTTGAATTAGCTGTAACCTAATCCAGTTCATCATGAAAGATTTGTCAGTGAAATTTAATCGTTTACACTCTTGTGTTTGCTGGAAACCTTAAAAGCTAATCTGATGATAAAAATCTGATCAGTCTAGGCTTTCCATTTGAGGGGCAAAACAGATGTTTCAATTCCTAGTATTTAAGGGTGTGTTCATCTCGGGCTGTAGGTTCCCAGGTAATAAATTCGTTTGATGTTTATGACGGCAAAGCAGAAGAGTTTAAATTGAGACTTACAGGAGGAACCTTCAGAGACAAACAACACATGATCAGCTGTCACAGGTGAGACATGTCTTCTACGTTTATATTCATATACAAGTATATAAATGAAATTCCTGTAATTTGAACTATTTTCTTATATTTTGCAGGAATTCTGCTTAATAATGACAATTTCCTACTCTCTTAACGTAGCCAATGCTAAGTTTTGTGGCTTCTCCAGGCTCCTATTTTTGTGGAAGGGAAGCATCTACAAACTGCTGTATAAAGAATTCCTCCTGTTTTGTGGAGTTTACTTCTTTTTTAGTGTGTTTTACAGGTAAATACTCTGCTTTCTTGTTTTTATTGACTGGTTACTTCAGTATCCTTAAAAGTTTCTTTGTCCGCACAGGTTTCTTCTCACGTCAAAGCAGCAGGACCTATTTGAGCGCATTGCCCTGTACTGTGATCAGTTCACCAATGCCAACTTCATCCCTGTTTTATTTGTTCTTGGTAAGATCAAATGTTCAGGACTTGTCTTATCTAAATCTTATAATGAATCTGTATAATTTATTATTTTGTCTTCACAGGTTTCTATGTGACGCTGGCCTTTAATCGGTGGTGGGGTCAGTACACCAGCTTCCCGCTGCCTGACAACCTGATGATGGTGGTGTCTGGCAATGTCCACGGTGCAGATG
This sequence comes from Telmatherina bonti, assembly GCF_933228915.1. Classification (NCBI taxonomy): domain Eukaryota; kingdom Metazoa; phylum Chordata; class Actinopteri; order Atheriniformes; family Telmatherinidae; genus Telmatherina; species Telmatherina bonti. Next base: position 13,009,644 of record NC_136625.1, read on the forward strand.
AGAGGGGCCGTCTGCTACGACGGACCCTCATGAGATATGCAAACTTATCTTCAGTCCTTATTCTGCGCTCCATCAGCACAAGAGTTCTCAAGCGCTTCCCGACTTTGGAGCACATAGTGGAGGCTGGTAAGAACAACGGTGGAGAGGAATTACAATCTTAAACTAAACTGAGCTGACAGAAACATTTTATAATTGGCTGATGCCTCATGTCCACTTCACACCCCATTTCTAATGTTCCCTAGAAAATGACAGTTCTGTGGGGGTTCTGTTGGGGAGCCAAATGGTTTCACCATCAGATTTCACAATTGCAAATATGTCCAAAGTCTTGGGAGGCTAAATTAATGTCCAGAGCAAGCTTTTGAATAGATTTCAGTGCATTGTTTTCATACAAAAAATGCTTTTTTTTGGGTTTGTTTGGTTTTGTTTTTTTTTGGATTAAATTATCATCCAAATAATTGGATACTTAAATTTAAGGAAAATGTTTTGATACTCAGAGGTGTGTAATCTAGGTGCCATAAAGTAAAAGTCCTGTCCAGCAGCTGTTCCAACCAGTCGCTGAATTTAATTAGCTGAGCTGCACTGCAAGGAAGATGAGCATGTTCGTGAAAACACCTTTTCTAAATGCACGGGTAGATCCAAACACATGGCAGGACTTTTACTTTATGGCACCTGGATTATACGCCACTGTCGATGCTTTGTAGATTTTGTGAAGTGAGTGGGATATGATGAGAATTTTCTGCTTCTACATAACAGATAGTTTCATCTGTTCTGTAAATTCTAATGTGGATACAAACATCCTTTGGCACGGTGTGTTGAGGTAGTGGTTAGCACTGTGGCTTCACAGGAAGGTTGTTAGTTTGAGACTTGGCTGGGATAGAGATTGTATGTTCTCTTCGTGTATGCATGGGTTGTCTTTGGGTACTCCAGCTTCCTCCCACCCACAAGATGTGTGTGTGTTAGGTTATTTGCTGTGGTTAATTGATCACTTCTCACATGTAGATTGCTTTGGATTAAAGTGTCTGCCAAATGACAAAAGAATAAGTCAGTTTTATACAGTTTAGGTAAGGAAAATGAGAATTATCTTTACATATTAGCATAGAAAATGTTCAATTAAAACAACTGTTAAGAAATGTCATGTCAGTCAAGTGATTTATAGAAAATGTATGTATTTTTTGCACAGGATTTATGACAACACAAGAGCTGAAAAACTTTGAGTCCCTGCACTCTGATTTTAACAAGTACTGGATGCCTCTGACTTGGTTCTCAAACCTGGCATCCAGAGCCAGACAGGAGGGCCGAGTGAGGGACGACATTGCCCTGAGGCTGCTGATGGACGTGAGGACTTTCTCCCTGTCTGTAATGGCTATAAACACAATAACTAAAAGAGAAATCTGATGTGTTTATAAACTGTTTTACTGTGTCTACAGGAGCTCAATAACTACAGAGCCAAGTGCAGCCTGCTGTTCCACTACGACTGGATCAGCATCCCTCTGGTCTACACTCAGGTACAATAAACAGAAAACTGCACAATCAGAAAACTACCAAAGTCCATTTTTGTAGATTTAACTTCATGTGGTTGTATTAAATTATCCAACCAGTACACATAATTATACCTGAAGCATCTTTTAATTGATCACTCAACACATCTAATAAATTCATGCTTTGAAATAACAATGTAGTGGTTTAATTTGTTATGATTGTGTCAGATTGAGGATATTTCTCTCTTTTAATGCCGGTTTACAAATAATTATTCAAAGGACTTGTCAAGAATATAGAATTTTTATATCATCTTAATTTTAATTGCCAAAATGATTTCATCTTGATTGCCAAGTTTGGAAAATGAAGTGGAAATAAAGCAATTCCTTAAATGGGATTATCAAAGTAATCTGATATACTCTATGCTTATTTATTCTAATGCAGAGTCACGGGTGCATTACAATAATATAATAGGTCCAACAACGATATTTTATTTAAACAGCACTTCTCAGAACAAGTGTTCTACATGGAACAGAAATAGATCATCTAAATATTAATTAGATTCATGGCGGCAGAAATCTACCGGTATCCTCTTTTTGTTTAGCTAGTTTCAGCTTTAGTTGCTATGGGACAGGGTTACATTCAAAAGTTATTTTTCTTTGGTTAATGTTAAGTTTGTTGAAGTCTTTGCATCCTCATGTCTGAATGCTCCAATCTTATTTTCATGGTGACTAATTATATTAGACCAGTTTTGCATGTCTGGTTGCACTGTTTGGTAAGGCATGCACCGAAAAGGCCACTTTAAAGTTAAACTGTCTGAAGGCATGTTTTCATGGATAACATTTTTATAAAGAAAATGTGTTTTTAACTACATTTGATTGCTCTTTATCTTTTAATAAAATCAATAAATCTCTTTAGTTTAAAACTTGTTTTTGTTTGTGCAGGTGGTAACTATTGCAGTTTACTCTTATTTTGGCTTTTGTGTTATTGGCCGACAATTCCTGAACCCTGAGAAAGAATACAGTGGTCACAAACTGGACATGTACGTTCCTGTTTTCACCCTGCTCCAATTCTTCTTCTACACTGGCTGGCTCAAGGTAAGCTGACGCATTTCTGCTGCATCACATTTTCAGAGGGAAATATTATAGTTTTTTAACAATTTAACTAAAGTTTTAGATATGAAATATTTTCAAACAGACTTTTGACCTTCAGATATTGGAAAATTTGACGTTTAAGAAATGTGATCAGCTTTAAATATACAGCAAGTTGTGATTCCATCATGGTACCTTGGAAATAACTTACATGAATATAGAGCAATTAAATATGTACTTGTTTATCAGAAGTAGTAGGACTCCACATGTTCATCTGGTGACCTGGGTGTCTCTGCTCTACAGGTGGGAGAGCTGATCATCAACCCATTTGGCGAAGACGATGATGACTTTGAAACCAACCAGCTGATTGACAGAAACATTCAGGTTCTCCTCTCAAAGTTTTGTTTCCATTTTACCAGTATGAAAACCTAAAGTGAGATTTTAAAATTTGTTTCTGCTTCCCTCAGGTGTCGATGCTGGCTGTGGACGACATGTACCAGAACCTGGCTCCAATTGAGAAGGACAAACACTGGACACAAAGCCGCTTCTCCATACCTTACACACTGTCGACAGCAGCAGAGACTCTCAGGCCAGCTTTCAAAGGCTCCACTTTTGACATGAGGTAAAACAACTGGAATGCAAAAAGTAACCATGTGCACCTAAAAGCAGATTTGAAGTGTAGACTACTGTGTAAAAAGATTTAAATGGAAAATAACTTGTTCAATGGAGTGACCTAAATCAGATTTAATTTGGAATGAGAAATTTTAGCATGATTACAAAATTCACACACAATTAAGAGAAAAAAAAACTTTAATAAAGTTCAGTACATATGAAGGGTTTTACAAAATATTTGTCAGTGAGTCCTCAATTATCAATGCAAGCCAATATAGAAAACCATGAAAAGAACATGCATACATGAGTAAATAATGAACTTATTGCTACTTATTTTTTATATATTTTCCAGGTGAAAATTAGGAAACTGTTCACATTGAGTGAAAAACTTCAAACCTCAAGCTACATTGTTTAATCAATATTTTGTTTGCATGCAAGTATTCCTGATCTGTTTTTGAGCTTCATAATAAAAACAACTAACCTGAGCCACCAATGTCCCAATAAATGACATTAATCTTTAGTCTCTAACATTGTGATTAGGGATTGAGAAGGAGCAAGACTGAGCAGATCATTTGATAGAGAAATAAGAAGAAATCAAAGAGTTAAATTCTCTCCAGGGTACAAAGGAACGCAGCTTTAGATGTTGCTGGATTTTATTCCAGGTTACAGGTGCACGGTAAGCGAACCTGTCTTTTCCAAGCTCTGTAGAAACATCTGGCACCTGCAGCAACATCCTATCACTGGGGTCTTGAAGCAACATTGAAGCAATGTAGGGGGGAAGAAAACCTTTAAGAGCTTTATAGATGAATAAAACTAAGTGTTCCTCACGCCTGACAGACAGGGAGGACCATCCCACTTTAGCATACAGCGTACAATGAGGAGTATCATCTCCACAACCAGTGATAAATCTTAGTGCAGAATGATAAGCATCATCCAGTTGTTTGAGGTCTGCAGCTGGGGCATTCATGTACAGAAAATCCCCTTTGTCCAGTTTTGACAGAAACATTTCCTCAACAAGATTTTTTTTTCTATTGAAAGGTAAATGAGATTTTTCCCTATATGACAAGTGTATTTGTCTTAATTTTTCTGCAAGTTCAGTCACATGACGTGTAAAAGTCAGATTTTCATCAATCCAAAATCCTAAATACTTGTACACTGGGGCTCTTTCAACAAGCTTACCATTATTACAAGAGATGGCAAGGTGGTTATAATCAATGTCTTGGGCTGACGTAAAAATCATAAATTTAGTTTTTTCTTCATTGAGAACTAATTTATGGTTACTGAATTCAGCTTGTAAAGCATTAAAGCAGTCCTGAAGGGTTGCAACAGCAGACTGAGGAGTGTCTGCATTACAGTACAAAGTGGTATCATCACCATACAAATGAACATTACACCCAGTTACAGAAGAAGCTATGTCTTTCATATAAATATTGAACAAAACAGGTCCCAAAACTGATCCTTGAGGGACACCATTTGCAACTTGCAAAAAGTCTGACTTAACATTTCCAACAGCGACACACTGTTGTCTATCAGTGAGGTAATTTTTGAACCAATTACAAGTTTCTTCATCAAATCCAATACCGTGAAGTTTTCTGAGAAGCACAGTGTGATCTACTGTATCAAAAGCCTTGGAAAGGTCAACAAAAAGAACAGCACAATGTTGTTTTCTGTCCAAAGCTGTGATAATATCATTTAAAACAAACGTAGCAGCTGTAACAGGACTGTGTTCTTTTCTATAGCCTGACTGGTACTGGCTTAAGATAGAGTTTGCTGAGAGGAATTCTTTTAGCTGTTCGTTTACAAGAGATTCCAGCATTTTTGCCAGGTAGGAAAATTTAGATATAGGCCTGTAATTGTTCAAAACAGATTTGTCACCGATATCTTTATATAAGGGGCTTACATAGGCAGTTTTCCAGACTTTGGGAAACTTACCAGTAGAAACAGAGCAGTTAAAAATGTGTGTTATGTAGGGGGCTACAATTAGAGCAGCTAGCTCTAACAAGATAGGATCAAGGCCATCTGCACCAAGAAACCCCTTAGAATCTTGAGCTATTAAGGCTTCATAAACATTTCTAACAGAGAAACGCTGTATCCTGAAACTGGCATTTGGCGTTACACTGGTATCAGGTTGAGCTGTAGACAGAGGTGGCCCTTGATAAGTTTTTTCAAAAAGCTTACCAGCAGATATAAAATGCTTATTAAAAGCTTCACAGATTTCTCTGTGATCTGATATTGAGCATCCATCTTCGGTGGTTAGGGGAGGAAAGAAGGAAGGGTTAGAAATTCTATAGTTCTTAAAAGGCGCATGCTTGTCAGCTACCGCATTGAAACATCGACAGAAATGAGCAAGAGCTTGGTCAACATCTGCAATTTGAAGAGTTTCCGAAATGTCACATGATTTAAGATCATGTAAGAAGGCTTGCTCGTCAAAATTCTGGAAATTGCGTCTGAATCCCATACCTGAACTCAGTCCTTCCGTCATCTAATAAAAGGTAGCTTACAATTATTACTGAAACAAAAAAAAAAAAAACAAATAGTGTTGTGGCTGATTAAATATGTTCTAGTTGTCAAACTTATTTAACTTAAAACTTTTAAAAGGCAGGAAGTTGAATGAAGCAGCTTGCTCAAAAGCTGAACCTCATAAAACCATTAACTGAAAAAGATCCACAACTATCCTTAAAATGAAAATCAAAAGGCTGATGATTGGTTTTAACTCTTGTAATGCAGCTTCAAATGGATAAAAAAAAAAAAATGGATAGCTTGCAGCCTCCCGATATTCTGACCACAGTCGGGCCGCTGTTCTTCTGACTGTTGCTTGTTGTTGTCACTGCAGGCTGTTAAAGTTCCTCCGAGCTTCAAGGTCCTGCAGTATGAAATGATCATCAGTTATATAATGATTAAAATACGCTATAAGCCTTTCTCACAAATAACAATGAAAATTTTGATAATGACCTCAGACAGCAACATTAGCTTAAAGATTGTTTGCCTTTTTTAATAATACCCCCCCCCCCCCACCCCCCACCACCACCACCACAGGACATTACAATTCGTAAACAAACAAAATTCCAAAATTGTTGTGCTCGTCATAATACTCTATGCTTCATAAATCTCATATGTACCTTAGAAAGATTTTGCTGCTCCACTATTGATTCACTCTGTTGATACGATGTCTTGAGGAAGAATGATGTTCATCTTTGGAGGGAATTACAGAGATTTGGACAGTCTATGCCAAGTGCGTATGGTCCCCCTGGAACAATGTCGAGATTTTAAGAGATTACAGGCAAGAACATCTGTAAGAATTACCTTGATTAAAAATAAATTCACTTACAGATGAATTTCTGTTGGTCACAGTTCCTCGTTGTGTTCTAAAAGGCACCAGAAGGAAGAAATGTTTCTATTCTGCTCACACACCAAATCCTAAAGAGGAATATAACACCCACTAAGCCATGAAAAAATCACAGTGGATGTATAACTCTCAAAGATAAACTTATATAAATAAGGACATCAACATTTGAATTAAAACTCCGCTTAGTGATGTGTGGATTCTGGGTGGTTGTGACAATAAGGCTGTCAATGTTTACAGATATTCACTATAAGAGCGCTAAATGTTTTGAATCAATCAATCAATCAATCAAACTTTATTTACGAAGCGCTTTTCCAACATAAAAAATGTAACTCAAAGCGCTTTACAGTTTAAAATCAGACATTAAGAAAACACACAGACAGACACATTATATAAAAAGATACCTCCAACTCCCCTTTTTAGATACATCTAAATAAGAAAGCTAAGTGCAGACGGACTAGTCGTGGAAACCCCATCCGAGGAGCCGTTTGCACCGGGGCAGCACAATGGCAGGCACCAGCAGCACTGCACCCTATCCACCACCGCCACCCCGGTTGCAGACAGCTCCCACAAAGGAAACACTGGAAACACCATTTAAAACATATAAAATGTATTAAGACAAAACCTAAAATAAAATAAATAAATAAACCTAACATATATATATATATATATATATATATATATATATATATATATATATATATATATATATATATATATATATATATATATATATATATATATATATACACACTACTCACAAAAAGTTCAAAAAGTTAGGGATATTTGGCTTTCAGGTGAAATTTATGGAAAATACAATATGTTCATGCTACAGTGATATAATATCATAAAAGTAAGACATTTAAGTAGAAGGATGCACTACTGATTTCCTTATCTCAAAAAATTCATTCAACACAAAAGGTAACGACAATGGTAGTTACACCACAACAAAAAATTTGAATGTCTCAATATCTTGTCATGTGCCCTTGAGCATCAATTACAGCTTGACAATGACGTCTCATGCTGTTCACAAGGCAACTTATTGCCTGCTGAGGCATGGCATCCCACTCTTCTTGAAGGGCAGCCCTCAGGTCATTGAGGTTCTGGGGTGCAGGGTTTCGAGCCTCTACACGACGGCTCAGCTGATCCCACAGGTTTTCAATGGGATTCAGGTCTGGAGAGAGTGCAGGCCATTCCATCTGAGGTACACCAGTCTCCAACAGCCGTTCCCTGATGATGCGGCCTCGATGAGCAGGAGCATTGTCGTCCATGAAGATGAAATTAGGCCTGTGCTGTTCATGTAGGGGCACAATCACTGGATTAATGATGTTATTCAGGTAGTATGGGCTTGTCACTGTACCATTCACAAAGTGTAGGGCAGTTCTGTACCAAGTGGACACCCCTGCCCACACTGTAACACCGCCACCACCAAGAGCTCGCCTGGTGACAACAGTGGCTGATGTATAGCGCTCTCCCTGACGTCTCCAACATCGTTGCCGGCCATCATTTCTGCTCAGTGTGAATCGACTTTCATCAGAGAACAGCACTGAGGCCCACTGGTTCCTCGTCCAGCGTAAATGCTCCCTGGCCCATGCAAGACGATGATGCCTGTGCCTGGTGGTGTGGTCAGGTACCCGTGCAGGTCGTCTAGCACGCAGACCACGCTGATGGAAACGGTTTCGAATGGTCTGACGTGACACTTGGGTGCCTCTCACCTCTCTTAAACGTGCCTGGAGTTGAGTGGCATTCATCATCCGGTTTCTCAGGGCAGTGTTCACAATGTAGCGGTCATCAGCACGGGATGTGGCCAAAGGACGTCCACTTCTAGGCCTTTCTGTGACTCTTCCAGTCTCTCCATATCTCTGTTGCAACCTGCTGATGACACTCTGTGACACTCCAAGCTCAGTGGCCACTTCTGTCTGAGAACGTCCTGTTTGAAGCATCGCAATGGCAAGGGACTGTTGTTCCATTGTTAGGTGTCGTCTTGGTCTCATGATGTCAAAATGTGAGCAGCATGATGAGGACAACTGTTTAAACACCAGCTCTAATTGAACCAGGACATTTATTGGTCAATTCAAGGATCACACACCTGCCGTGATTTTTGCCGTTAAGCTCCTTGTTAGAGAACAGCAACTTGTGCAAAATTTATTGAAACATTTAACAGTTGGACATGTGCATTTAAAAGCTTAGAGAAGATCACATTAAGTTCACCTGTACAGGTTTGAATGCATTTTAGGCTTGTTGTGAAATTTCACCCAAAATCTGAATATCCCTAACTTTTTGTGAATAGTGTATATACATACATACATACATATACACACATACATACAGATATACACACACATAAATATAAAAATGAAATAAAAATAATAAATTAAAAGAAAATTAAAATGGAATAAATTAACCAATTAAAACTTAATAAGAAATAAAGGCCAAACTAAAAAGGTGAGTCTTAAGCCTGCTCTTAAAAACATGAACATTCTCTGCACCCCTGAGGTCCTCCGGCAGACTGTTCCACAGGTGGGGGCCATACCCCTGGAATGACGCCTCTCCGTGGATATGTGTCCTGACTTTGGGAATCAATAAAAGCCTGCTGCCAGAGGAGCGCAGGGATCATGAGGGCTCGTAAGGTAAAAGCAGTTCTGAGAGATAAGAGGGCCCAAGGCCATTAAGACATTTAAAAACCGTTAAAAGAACCTTAAAATTGATCCTGAAACACACAGGGAGCCAATGCAGTGATCTTAAGATTGGTGTACAATGGGCCCGCCTCCTGGTCTTAGTCAGGACATGAGCTGCTGAGTTTTGTAAGAGTTGTAAACCTGAGATACTCTTTTTGGAAAGACCAGAAAGCAGGGCATTAAAAGAGCATCGGCTATTAAAGTGACAAGGAGCCATCGCTCTTTTACCAGCAACTCTCTTCTCTATCAACCTGATGGTTTTGTCTTTTTGTTTTCATGATAGCAGTTGGCTAACTAGGCTACTAGAAAAGCACTCGAAGAATGCAAACCTCAGCCAAGGACTACCGTGTTAAAGAATCCTTCACAAAAGTTCTTGTATCCAAACGGTGATCCAGATCACCACCATGATTAAATCAGTTCTTCCTTTTCACATTTCCAACAATTCAACAACATTTGAGTTATCTCTTGAACACAAACAAAAATATTAACGTCGGTAAAAACATAACTTCCTTGGCAGAGGTAATTAATAGGGACCTCACATCCGACAAGATAATTGTTGGTTTGTATATAGGAAGGTCCAACCAGTACATGACTCAAGGACAAATGCTTGCATAGACTTCAGAACCTGTAAACTTAACTGGGGTGTCATTTATCCTGATGTCTTTCATTCATTTTTAAATTGTTTTAAATTAGCTTTACAGATCTAAATTAGTTGGAATCCAAAAGAGATAAAATTGTTTTTGTGTTATTTTCAGACATAAATGCAATTTTTCAGCCAAAGCAATGTTTCCTTGTCTTCTAACAGAAAATGAAAAAACAGCTTTAAATATATGGTGCAATAATTTCTCACTATGGACCTTAAAACCTAAATAACATCAAGAATAAAACACTGAAAAAGTCTATGTCGACAAACAGACTCTTAAATAAGCAAGCCTGTCATTACGTCATGACAATGTAAAATGGACCATATAATTACAAGCTTACTCATAATTACACCAATCCTAACACACTTGATTATCTTATCAGATTAATAGCATGAAAATATATTAAACAGCTACTTTAAAACATAACAATGTCACTAAACCACCATTACATATTTGATTTAGATCATAAGTAACTGCATGTACGCACCTTCTGAGGTCCCAGCGATTAAAGGAAGTAGAACATCGCTCTCCTTTAATAAATTCTCATTCAGGTAGGTACGTGGTAAAATTCTATTGGTTGGACGATGAAGACACACCCATATAAACAAATAGATAAACAAATCAGATGGCAAATCAGGTGTCGCTTAGCCACAATCTTACATGAAAAGATACATGTTTAGGAATGTCAGCTGTCTGGTTAGACTGGAGCTGGGATTTTTCTGTGCGAGAAGACTGTCTTTAATTTGTTGAAAGATGTGATGTAATTTATGACAGCGTGTAAGCCTGCTATGGAATTCACCTGACATACGCCTGGGTTGTGGGAAAAGAACAGAGCTCTGAGTTGTATTTAAGGATCAGAAAAAAAAAAGTTTTTAATCCAAATACATAAAATTTGAAAATATATGGACCTGCATACTTTATTTATTTGTTTTAACACAAGGCGAAGATGCTTTTCGCACAATAGGGAACTGTACATGATGGTTGTTTGTGGATGCAGAATATCGATGAGAAAAGTTCCTTACTAGATTTTAGGAAAAAATATTTTAAAATGTGTCTTTTTTAAAAGAAAAAAAAAACGACAACTTTAAAAACAAACATAAACCACAATCATATCAGTTCCTCCACCCTCTATTTTTTTTTGTTTTTAAAAAAGATTAAATACTAAAATTAGCTGGCAGGCTGACTGGATGGCTGGCTGGATGGATGGATGGATGGATGAATTTTTACTGTTAAATTTGCATAAAAACCAAATCCAACTAGTAACATTATTTTGCTTAAAATGTTTTTTTTTGCTAACAGAATGAGTGCTGAAGATCTTGAGATCCACCAGCCATCAGATGCACCTATAAGCAGACAGTATTTACCCCTTCAGGGCTCCCTGATTAATGGGTTCGATGGCCTCCTGCAAAAGGGTAAAGGCATCCTACGCAGTGGAAGCCTCCCTTATCTGATGGACATCTTGTCACACCCAAATGAGGAAGATGAAGCAGATGAAGGTGACACAGCTGCCACTGGTCATGAAAAGCAAGAAAGGGTTGAAGTTACAGTGGAAGAGGAATACTGAGAAATATTGATACTTTTTGGGATGTTTTGACAACCTACATGTATAACATTAAGCAAACATTTCAAATAAAGTATTTTGGAAAATATCATGTAAAATCTTTTTTTGTGTGATCATGTAAATTTTTACAAGAAACAGAAATGATGTATAAGATGCCATGAAAAAATGGACTAGCATGTAAAGCCATGTTTTAGTTTGCATGTTTACATTTTCTAAATCAGTTGTATAGAATCGGATACTAGCACTTCTTCTCTGCTATGTCGAATGTATTTGTGAGGAATAATATCTGTGGACATTTTATACACTAACTAAATAATGACTTAAAACAATTTGTCAGTCATTTATAAGAAAAATCTATAGTTTAAAGAAAAAAGTTAAATCAGTTGCATAGAATCGGATACTAACACTTCTCTGCTACGTCGAATGTATTTGTGAGGAAAAATATCTGTGGACATTTTAAACACTAACTAAATAACGAATATAAAACAATTTGTCAGTTATTTATAAGAAAAATCTTGAAGGTTTTTATTCATAATTACTTGATAAGAAAACTCTATAGTTTAAAGAAAAAAGTTAAAATAAAAAAGGATCTTATTGTACTGCAGGCCTGTACTCAAAAACTGCCCACCCATAACAAAATAAGTATAGCTCTGCAACTACAAGGTCTATATGAATTATTTTTTTAATCATATAGAAAGGAATAATTGTGAGATGTGAAAAAATGTGTAAAATCTGTTTGTGTGTTACTGGTGAAAAATAAATAATGAAGAATGAATAAGGAAGAATAAATAAAGCACACGGCAAAAATGAAAAAAGGTTTCAGGCTTGTTAACACAAAGAAGAAGCCTTTTCTTTCTGATCCAGATGTAGCTCCAAATGTCAATCAAATTACAATCAACAACGGTAAACTCTGATAAACCTGAACCAGAGCAAAATTAGATGTTTTTGTACAGACAGTGGCCATTTTGTCAATCCAATTCAATTCAATTCAACTTTATTTATATAGCGTCAAATCACGGCAATGCCATCTCAAGACGCTTTACAGACAGAGAAGAAAACATAATGAAAGCCAATTCATAACAGCCTATATAAGGAAACAACAGATTGAGTTGGAGGTCCAACTCAATCTCCCATCCTGAGCGAGCACACTGGCAACAGTGGGAAGGAAAAAACTCCCTTTTAAGAGGAAGGAAACCTCCGGCAGAACCCGGTTCAGGGACAGGCAGCCATCTGCCTCTGCTGTGTGGGGGGAAGAGGACAGAAAGACAACAGACAACAGGAACTGCTACTCCCGGCCAGGGAGACCTGCTGAGACAGGAGACATACATGTTAATGATGCAACACTGTTATGGGGGGGGGGGGGATAAAAGAGAGAGATAAAGTGAAAGAAGCTCAGTGTATCAGGAAATGTCCCTCAGCAGTCTAAACCTATAGCAGCATAACTAAGGGATGCTAACCATCCCTAGCTATAGGACTTATCAAAAAGATAAGTCTTCAGCCTAGTCTTAAAGGTGGGGAGGGTGTCTGCTTCCCTAACACTAACTGGGAGCTTATTCCATAAGAGAGGGGCCTGATAACCAAAGGCTCTGCCTCCTGCTCGGCTCTTTGAGACTCTAGGAACCACAAGTAAGCCTGCAGTCTGCGAACGAAGTACTCTACTTGGTATATAAGGAACAATGAGGTCTTTGATATATAGTGGTGCCTGGTTGTGGAGGGCTTTATATGTAAGGAGAAGGATTTTAAATTCTATTCTAGATTCAACAGGCAGCCAATGAAGAGAGGCTAAAACTGGAGAAATATGATCTCTCATGCTGGTTCTGGTCAGGACTCTGGCTGCAGAATTCTGGATCAGCTGAAGGGTTTTCAGGGCATATTTAGGACAGCCCAGTAATAGAGAGTTACAGTAATCTAGTCTTGAAGTAACAAAAGCGTGAGCCAGTTTTTCTGCATCTGGAAAACTGGTTCATGCTTTGGCTATATTGCGTAAATGAAAGAAGGCTGTTTTAGTAGCCTGCTTAATATGTGGGCCAAAGGACAGGTCAGGGTCAAATATTACTCCAAGGTTTCTCACTGTAGCACTGGAAGCTATCCAGGTTCATAACTTCATAGGACTTGTCATTTACATGAACGAACTGAAGTCTATCAGATAAATATGATTTAAACCAGCTTAACGCTGTACCTGTTCTAGTCTTTGTAACAGAATGTTATGATCGACTGTATCAAATGCAGCACTAAGATCAAGCAAGATAAGTACGGACAGAAGTCCTTTGTCTGAGGCCATAAGAAGGTCATTAGTAACTTTCACCAATGCTGTCTCAGTACTATGATGAGCTCTAAATCCTGACTGAAACTCTTCAAATAAATTATTTCTGCTTAGGTGGGCATGTAGCTGAGCTGAAACTATTTTCTCCAGAATTTTGGACATAAACGGGAGATCAGATATAGGTATATATTTGCTATCACCTCTGGATCCAGAGATTGCTTTTTAAGTAAAGGCTTGATTACAGCAGTTTTAAATGATTTTGGTACATATCCTGCCACTAAAGACATAGTGATAAGATTTAATTGTGATGTATCAATTAAAGGGAAAATGTCCATAAAGAAGCTTGTTGGGAGAGGGTCTAAGATACAGGTGGATGGTTTAGATGAAGCTTATTATTTTATTATTAGTTTATTTTATAAGATTATTTTATAATATTATTTTATTTAATTCAGAGGGTTGGACAGGACAGAAACTATTTAGATACAAGTCAGATCCTGGTTCTAGGGATGCTTTGGAGATCACAACAGGCTCAACATTATAAGTAGAAGGAAGAATATTGTGGATCTGATCTCTAATAGTATCAATTTTATTCCTGAAAAAATACATGAAATCATCACAGCTAAGTGAGAAAGGAATACATGGCTCCACAGCGCTCCGACTCCTAGTAAGCCTAGCTACAGTGCTGAAAAGAAACCTAGGGTTGTTTTTGTTTTCCTCTATCAATGATGAATGATAAGCTGTTCTTCACCCTGTTGGAGCTTTAAAATGATAACACATATAGCTACAATATTACACAAGGAAAGGTTGGTTTAGATGGCAACTATTAGTTGATTGAAAAGCAGCATATAAGAAGGGGGAATTTCTCTCTTTCTGACAGCAATACAATATAAAATCTAACAAATACATATTCTCAGAGTGACATTTACACTCACAAACACTTACATGTACAGGTATGTACATTTAAAATAACTTCAAAATATTGAAAAGTTGCTCTCACAGTGGTGGGAACACTGGATTTTTGAGTCGTAGATATCTGGGATTAAATGTTTTAGGACCTTTCAGATCCATTTTGACCTGGAAATTGTAACGTGGATGTAAATGAGTAAAAATAAACTAAATAAAAAAATTAAATGTTTTAAAAAAATATAAAATATGTAACTTTATATATTGAAGAAAAATGCAAACAAATGTTAAAGGTAGGACAAAAGGGGAAGAATACTCCCTTTAAGAAGCTGTTGCAAAAGGGTGGGAAGCTATTTATCTATTGAATTGCTTGAAATAAATATAGCTCCAGCTTCAATAATGTAAAATGTAATTATATATTAGTTTGTCAGTTAATTCAAAATATTTTCTTTTATTTTGAATAAACGAAAAACGACGGAAGCCGACAAGGATCAAAATTTGTTTCTGCGCTTCCGCGTTGAGAGAAATCTGTGAAACACGGGCAGAGACGAGTTCACTCACCTAAATACTTGTCGGCAGGTATGTTACAGGTTACGGTCGCTAAACACAGACTACTAAACCGTTGTCCCCTAAAACGTCTGACAAATATAAATATTCATCCGTTTTTGCTGATAACAACTAAAGGCGTAACAATCCACTGATTACCGAACTGCTAGCTAGCATGCTAACATTAGCTTACTCACTTTTACCTTCCGAAATGAGGCTATACTTTTGCCACTGGGTGTGGGGGGGGGGAGTTTTTGGACGATGATTTGCAGTTTTGTGACCTTTCACATGGTGTACATTTCTACTGTGAGCGAGCAATAAATCAAAGTAATATGTAGGATATTTTAGTATCCAGTGAGCCCTCTGTTTCTCAGGAATGTTGTTTTGTTTGCAGGACAGGAGCATCCCTGCAGCAGGACGACTAAACAGGACAGTAGTGCTATGTCAGCAGACGCCCCCCTGCTCCTGCCATCCTCATAGTCTTCATCATGTCTCTGGCAGACAACCCTCACCTGCTTCTCGGCAGGATTCGCTTCTTGAACAGATGCATTGAAAGTTTCAGGAAGAGCGAGCCGGTGCCCGAGTGTCTGTGTTATGTCCCTAAAGAGGTGTGCTACAAAATCTGCAAGGATTCATCATCCGGCTCCTCTGCCTCCACTGGTGCCTCTGCAGGAGGCTCTACCACCGGGAAAACCCTCATTTCTGTCTTTGAAAGTCCACATCAGATTCCCCAAAACAAGAAAACATGCAAGTGTAACATTGAACCAAAGAAAGGGACCTGCATCCGGACTACAGGGGAAGAATACTGCAACAGCCAGGGCCTTTGGGTCAAAATGAATAAAGTGAGTTACGGTTACTGGTGCAGTCATCCTGCTATTCCTCTCTACTTTTTTTCTACAGGTTCAGAAAAAAACACCGTGGCCATAATTCATTGCTTAACAGCTGCAATAGCAACTTTTAACCTTTGTACCAAGAGATTGATGATCTTCAGTTTTATGCCAACTGTAATGCCAAGTTGCCCAACAACAGATAAAACAAAACTTTTAAATGGTTTAAAATCTTGTGATTTTTTTAAAATCTATTTTTAATTGTAATAAATACAATTAGTAAATGTTTGATTTGGTATTACAACTAATCTAAACCTTCCTGTAACTATTCATGCAGATTTACTGAAGAACCCAGGTGTACAGTATATTTAATGTTAACACTATAAACTGGAAAAGTTGTTTGCAACTAAAACAGAAAAACTTTCTTAGAAACAAAGAAATCCAAGCAGAGTTTTCAGAAAAAAAAAAACAACTAAATGAATTTGATCCTAAATGTCCAGAATCAGGCCTGTTTAGCTGACCTGACAAGCATAAGTGTCTTCTGAATATCACTGATAAATGCTTTAGCCATTGCTTGTGTTGTACCAGTATTTTGCTTTTAATTGCAAATCAATCTTTATTCCTAAATTTTCCCAGCAGCCAGCGAGGTGGATGGGAAATCCTTGTGACAGAGATTAATCTTAGTTTGTCTTAAACAGAAATAAAGTGTGTTAAGCTGAAGTAACAACTGTTCAAGCTGTCAGTTTTACAATAATAACTATGCCGTGAAATAAGTTTTGAAATGGGTTACACTGAAAAGAACTGTATTTTTTACTTTAAAAAAAATGTCAAATCTATAAAATCTTAAAATAATAATCCTGTAATAACAGAGTTACAGCGTGATGCTAGTGTTTGTCCGTGATATTTCTAATGACCTTATGATCTGTGCGTGTTCCCAGGAACAGCTGGAAGAGTATCGTCCAGGCCAGGAGCTGGAAGAAGGATGGATCCTGGTGTGTAAACATACAGAGGGAGGTGACAGGCTGGTGCCTGTGGAGTCTCCGGAGTCTGTCTGCAGGCACCAGCAGCTCTTCGGCTACGACCACAAACCCTGTAACAGATGGGAGCAGGTGGTGGATGTGGAGAATGCGCTTCACATTGGCTCCAAACCCAAAATTGCAGAGTGTGACACCGCCGCTATCCAGAAGCTAAGGTTATCTTGTTTACATAAAGTAGATCATCATCATGGTGCTGCCGACTGTTTAATTAATATGCAAAGTTTTTACATTGCAGGTATGTTCCTCCTACCTGGACATACGAATGTGACGAGGACCTGGTGCACTACTTCTATGACCACATAGGAAGAGAGGACGGGAACCTGGGGAGTGTGAAGCAGTGTGTGACCAGCATCGATGTGTCCTCATGTTCAGTGAGTTACACTTACATTTCCAGTTTCCTTTATCCTGTAAGGCTTAAACTATCTCATCTTGTTTGAAAAATTAAAAAAAAAAATATATATATATGAATGTTCAATATTGGCTTTTTTGTAACAATATACTGGTTTTGTCCAACTCCTAATTTCTGATATTTCCAATACTAATATTTCTGGAACGGGTTATTCTTAACAAACAAAATTATCTGTAAAACTTCACACAACATGTCTTATATTTTATCATTTTGAATTAGAAGAGAAGAATCTGAAGAGTTTGATGTATAATATGTGCATGCTGTGTAAAAGCTGTTTGATTAAAAAAGTTAAAACTGATACCAAAAATTTCCAATATTACACTTTTGTACTGATATCGGCCAATAATATCGGTAGGCTGATAATATCTGACATCTTTAAATTAAACTAGATTATTTTTAATCAGTTGTGGATGAAATTGCAAGAGTATTATCAAGATGTTTAACTGATTAAGTAAATCCCGGTTGTCTCTGCAGCATGATTATAGATTTTTTTTAAAAATTCACTAATCAAACTACAATGATATTTACTGACAGGAGGATCCCACCGGGGGGGTGAGCTGTCTGACAGACGGCGACACTGAAACTTTCTGGGAGAGCGACGGCATGCAGGGACAGCACTGGATCCGCCTGCACATGAAGAGAGGCACGGTTGTCAAGTAAGAAGCTTCAAGTAAAACTTAGTGAAGACCAGTTGCGCTGTGTTTGCATATTATTCCCTGATAAGGAGCGTAAGGGTTCCCAGTTTCTTCAGATTGTGGTTTAGTTTAGTACTTTGTTGCACAATATTTACCAAAGGTGAGATCATGCTAATAAACATCTCTAATGTGCTGCATAACTAGATGATTTTCATCTATTCAGTCACAACCCAAGTAGACACAAATCTACCTTTTTTCAGCCAAATCTTTTCTTCTTCTACTTTTGGCCTTTCTGATGACTAATGACACCAGTTTGTCACAAATCTGTGGAGATGTTCTGCTGTTCTTTACAAACAATGCTAGTCTGGTGAACATGCCATGCTCACCATCTGGGAGTGTTATAATATTTGCTGATGCCAGTCTGACTGTGGAACTATAGTAATAACGTACAGATGCATCTCTGTCAGCAGATACTATGTAAATTTAAAACTTCCCTTTTTTAATCTAACCTCAACAATTAGCTGCAGCTCTGAGTTGAGTTTTCTTCTCTGCCAAATGAGCAAGACATGCTTTTGAACTGCACCTAATTTAATTGATCTGAATATGTAATATTTTATACAGCTTCCATCTACCACCATGTTTGTTAGCTTGATAAAAAAAAAAATCGTCACAGTAAAACCAGATTTTATAAGGCGACCGCAAATGTTGATGCTGTTGATGTTTTATGCGATGCTGTGGCTTTTCATCTGATTAATGAGAATCATCTACAGCCTGATCTGACTTTATCACATTGATGGTGCTGAGAAGGTTTCTTAAAATTAGTTTGTTAGTTTTTCTGAAGTTGTAACAACTATTTTGTTCCTCTGGTGCAGTTAAACCGTCACAAGTAAATAAGTAACCGTTCAGTGAGCTTAAACACTGCTGCTGGGTTTAAGATGACCTTATCTTTGTTACACTTCTATGGAAAGACTTTTATCAAGTTTATGTCATGCACTGGTTTGTTTGGACATCATATTTTATTCATGCTTGCTCTGAGGCATGCTCTTTTTTTTTTTCAGACATAGACCCTAAATTCTAACCTCAGATCAGAATTTCTATGTGCAAACTGTAAGGTCAGTCTGTAAAATGATATCTCAGCTCATTTTTAATCCTCATAACAAAATGTAGATCATATCTGTCGACTGTGTGTAAAAAAAACCAAAAACCAACACATTTTTAAATTGGTTTCTATATTGAAATACACTTTTATTATCAATACATGTGCATAATAGAGACACTTTAATAAATCTGTAATAAAAGAAGTGTTGCAGGTGATTGGTTTTTACTCTCGTCCCTGCATGAAGGAAGGTTTAACAAGAATAACGAAGCAGCGACGAAAGATAAATGAAACCATGAAAGTGTTGCATTGATTTGGTTCATTCGTCGGCTCTCTATAGACACCAGCATCACACTGTGACGGCTCCTTACTCGTGTCATCGCCCCTGCAAACTGATTTATTTTGGGTCCAGCTGCCAGTTTCTATCCAGTTTAATCTTACACTTTTTATTTTAAAGAATTTTCTTCTCTGCATGTGTGTTGTAGAGGCAACATTGTTTGTCTAAAACAACTGTCTCCATAGATCGATGCACTGATTTTTTTTTTTTTTTTTTTTAAAGCAAGATTGTGTCATTAGCCAAACTCATCTGATTTGATTTATTTGTTTTTTTCCTCTGGACTCTTCCCTGCATGACTTTTTTGGTTCGTTCTGTGACCGAGCTCCTGTTTAATAACCTGCTGGGGCTCTTTTACTTTTAACCTTCTCTATGAAACCTCACACCTTGTTTTCTTACCACTTATTTGCATCCTTGGTGTTTCCCTGCAGCACAAGGAGAAAAAAAAAGAAGCAAAACAGCAAATCACTTATCCTCATTTGCATAATGGCTGGATTTCTAATTGGTAAAGTCCAAACAAGTTGTCGCTTATGCTTCTGTTTTCCACTAGTAAGTTGTTACTGACTGTGGACTCAACGGACGACAACTACATGCCCAAGAGAGTCACAGTGTACGGAGGAGAAGGGGACAATCTGAAGAAGTTTAGTGACGTCACCATCGACGAGTGAGCTTCCTCCCATGATGTTTACAATTCGATTCACAAATAAGAGCTTCAAATTACAGACTTGGGCCAAAAAAAGTTATGTTTGTTTCATTTGTCCGCAGTAACCTGATTGGGGAAATATGCGTACTGGAGGACATGACCTCCTACCTGCCTGTCATCGAGGTTCGAATTGAGGAATGTAAAGGTCAGACTTTTTAATATCTCTGTGTTTTATATTTCAATGTTTAATGCAGTAGCTTCTGTAAGTGACCCCAGATTGTTTTTTTTTGTTTGTTTTTCCTTTGTGTTTTCCAGACGAGGGAATAGATGTCAGGATCCGAGGTTTAAAGATCAAGTCATCATGTGAAAGGGACCTGGGTCTGAACGCAGATGTTTTTCAGCCCTCTAACCTGGTGCGCTACCCCCGTCTGCAGGGCACCCCTCCTGAAGTCCTGTACCGCAGAGCTTTAGTCATCCAGAGGTCGGCCGGCGCTTTTTAAACTTCCATGCTGTTATAGTCACGTCTCATGCATTTAGACCCTTTTTTTTTTTTTTTTGTTTGTTTTTTTTGTTTTAGGAAGTCACATCGTCGGTGTAAAAGCAGTAAAGTTTTGTATTTGCTGTATTTTAAGCCGAGAATATTTACTTCTGTCTCTGCAGGTTCATCTGCCTCCTGGACAACGTGTTGCCTCACCTGGTTCCTGCCTGGGACTACAGCCTGGGGACCTTCAGCCAGATTAAAGTGAGTCAAGCCCAAAACTTTTAATGTACTCTGAAGCCACTCTGTTATGAGAAGGGCTGGTGAGGTACATCCCAAGGACAACTCCCACAGACCGAAGAAAATCCCAATTATCTTGTGTTCTGCTCTGTTCTGTGAGCAAAGAAAAACAGCAGATTACTGTGAAATCTCTATTTAAATTGTTATTTAATTAATTTAATATTTCTGTAGCCACTGCTCTCGTTTGGCATCTTTAAAGGCTTCTGTGTGATTTTAGGATATTTCTATTATTTCCACTTACTTGTGCGCTCATTGTTGAATCCCTGCTTTACATCAGCTTCTCTGCTGATGTTGGAGGAACTTCTGCTACTGAATCCAGAAACTGTTCTTTTGCTGCTGATTTGTATTAATGTTGGTGTTTTATCTGTCACTGCATCAGTCTTACCCCCCTCCTTTTACCAAAACTGACTAAATTGTGTACTGATTCATGTCTTTTGCTTTTCTTTCTTTTCTCTTCATCACACAGACACTGTTACAAACTAATGTGGAAAAACAAGCCATATGTCTGTATTTGCAATTGTCATTTTCCCTTTGTTTGTTGTCAATCTGTCCTTTTTGCTCTCTGATGTCTCACACTAAGATGAGAATCCTGAACAGCCACAGTGGGACGTGTTTTGCATGATGACTATGTTATAATATTTGATCAAATATAATGGAAGTGACTCCAATGAAGTTAAGTTTTTGTTCATAAAAATAAACAATCAGCTGGTTTTTGTTTTTCATCCCTTGTGTGTTCTTTGTCCCCATCTAGAACATAAAGCAGTTCTTACTGCTGTCCAAGCGCCGCTCCGCCCTCATCACCCAGTGCCTAAAGGACTCGGAGACCAGTAAGCCAAACTTCATGCCTCGGCTTTACATAAACAGACGCCTGGCCATGGAGCACAGAGACAACCCGTCTCTGGACCCCAGCTGCAAGAACGCTGTCTTCAGTCAGGTACTGACTGGCGCGAAGCCGGAAAGACAAAGGAAGCTCCTCTGATTTTGTTTGTTATTTAATTTAATTTTTAATTTATCTTTTCTCTTGCAGGTGTTTGAGGGTCTGAAGCCATCTGATAAACTTGAGAAGACTTTGGATTATAGGTGTGTGTTCCCATCGCTTTATGCCTTTTATGTTTCAAACCTGTAACTCAAGTTAAAATCTAATTTCTCATACATCATTAAAATCCATCAGATGGCCCGCTCGCTATGACCAGTGGTGGGAATGCAAATTCATCGCGGAGGGAATCATCGACCAAGGTGGAGGATTTCGGGACAGCCTGGCAGACATGTCGGAGGAGCTGTGTCCCAGCTCAGCCGAGTGTCCCATGCCTCTGTCTTTCTTCACTCGCACTTCCCACCAGGTAGTCACTTCTTCTCATGGCTGCTGACACGCCGTCAGGATCAGACAGGACTTCAATGTCCTCGCTTTACTCACTCTGTCATTTGGTCTTATGTCAGGGCGCCTTGGAGGCCAGAGATTACTACGTTCCCACCCCTTCCTGTAAAGACTTTCACAAGTATGAGTGGATCGGTCAGCTCATGGGGGCCGCGCTCAGGGGGAAAGACTTCTTGGTGAGTAATCTTATTGCAAGCTGTCTCAGGACATCTGTATCACTATGAAATAATAATAATTTATGGTATTTACATTTATGTGACACCTCTTGGGGAAAGATTTAAAATGATCTGTATTTAAGGCTGGATAAATGCCCACGGTGATTCTAAAGGAATTACAAATCAGCCATAAAACCCTGTGAAAAATATTAAATATTTACAGATTAGTTTGTTATCATAAAGCTAGCCTTTCAATCTTTGTAGCAACAAACTAAAAACCTTCCCAAGAAGTTTAGAGCCATTTGTTAGTATCAGCATTCAAATATTACAACTTTATCGACTTTTATCAGCTTTATTTAAACTTTTATAAGATATTCTTTGTTGATGCCGTCCGTTTTCTGTTCATTTGAACTGGTATTCTCTCTGTTTAGACAGTCAGTTTTATCTGCACGCTCTGCAAATCTGCTTTTCATTTTCATTTCCTTGTTGTTTTTAAATTTGTGTGTTTTTATTTCTAAGGGACCATGTGCATTTTCAAATATAAATGTTGACTTTTGATGCACAGCACCGGAATTAGCCATGTACAAATTCACATCTACATTCCTCTGGCAGGGCACATTGCCCTCACAAATGCCATATATGATTACACCCCCCAACTCAAGCAGACACAAACACACGTCTTGTCAACATCATCAGAAAAATCAAAAAGTTAATATTTAGAGTGATATAAGCTAGTAGCTATAGATTTGATTGGTTCTATTCTATTGAGATTTAAAACAATTATAGATGAGTTATTACATTAGTGTGTATTTGATTTTAAGTCTGTGTGTCTGTCCTGCAGGTCTTGGCTCTGCCTGGGCTGGTGTGGAAGCAGCTGACTGGTGAGGCCGTCAGCTGGAGCACAGACTTCCCTGCAGTGGACTCAATGCTGGTGAGGATGATCAAGTCATGCACACACTGTAAATTGTTTTACAGTTTTCTCCTTATAGAGAAGAAGGAACCTCAAACGTTTCTGAACAGTTCGGTATATGTTACATCCCATGATGTTTACCTCTGTAATCTGACAGTTCTGAATATGGTAAATAGATTTAGTTTCATGTCACACATCCTCCTCTAACTTTCTCATCTCTGCTTTAGGGCATACAGATAGATTTTACTGGACTGGCCACTGATTCTTCTTCCCTCTCAGTTAAATCCAATCAATTGTGTGTTCAGGTGAACTTACTAGAGGCCATGGAGAACATGGACAAAGAGACCTTTGAGTTCAGGTTTGGGGAGGAGCTGGTCTACAGCACCCCGCTAATTGATGGTCAAATGGTGGAGCTGATCCCTGGTGGCAGTAACGTGGCAGTTCGCTATGAGGACCGCAGCGAGTTCATCCGCCTAGTGCAGAAAGCTCGTCTAGAGGAGAGCAAGCAACAGGTGAGACTTCTATTATCCACTCCTTTTTTGTGTTTTGCCATTTTTTAGTTTAATCTCCTTCAGTAACTGTGAAGAGTGTGCGCCTGAATATTTGTTTATCTGTTAATGTGCACCATAGATTGCAGCCATGCAGGCGGGGCTGCTGAAGGTGGTTCCTCAGGCTGTGTTGGACCTGCTAACCTGGCAGGAAGTGGAAAAGAAAGTGTGTGGAGACCCAGAGATCTCAGTGGAAGCTCTGAAACGGCTCAGTGAGTATCTGGAATTAACAAAAAACTGGCTCTAAAGAGTAAAGGCTTAACCTTTGTACCAGAGGACCAAAGGGAAGTAGTAAAGCCAGATTACTTTAGCTCTGGTCAGCAGATAGTTTGCCTCATCACAGAGTGAAAAGCACAAAATGGTAAAAATGTTAAATTGAATCAAATTAAACTATAAAGTGCTTTTCATGCCAAGGGCAACACAAATATTGTGAAAGTTTTGTTTTCATTTCTTGCTTTTAAACTGCAGTTTAAGCTTATTTTTTTGTTTTTTACATGTTGCGTTGTTGCAGATTTAACATCTTTTGTTGCAGGTCAAAGAAAAGACATAGAAAAGAATAAATTAAATGATGATAACCTTTTGACACCCCCCCCCCCGCCAGCACGTTTTGAAGACCTGGAGCAAAGTGATGTTAGAGTACAACACTTATGGGAGGCGCTGACAAACTTCACCAATGGTCAGTTCACTGATTTTAACGCCACCTCTTTTTTTTTCTTTTTATTGTAGTCGTATGAAGATATTATTCTTGCGTTACTTGTGTCTAAATAAGTGAAACGGTTTAATCACAGTTATTTTCATCTTCTTTTTCAGAGGATCGCAGCAGATTTCTGAGGTTTGTAACCGGTAGAAGTCGTCTTCCTGCACCTATTTACATCTTCCCTGACAAAATAGGGTGAGCTCAAGTAGATCCCAGTTAATTTTTTTTTTATAAAGTGCTTTTTTCTACCAATGTGGACATTATTTGCTTATAAAACACCATTGCAACATGTTTGTGTTTCCTGATTCAGCTCTGAAACAACTGATGCACTTCCACAGTCCTCCACATGTTCCAGCTCCCTTTATCTACCCAACTATCAAAGGTACAAAGAGTTGTGTGTTTTTTTATGCTTTCTTACAAATTTTACACTGTTAAACAGTTGTCTCTTTATGCTTACAATGTCACCTTTATTGTATCCATATAAATTACTTACTTGCATCAATAATGTCACAATGATTATATTTTTATCATCTTCTTTTTCTGTGCTGCAGTGCAAAGGTTTGTGAGGAAAAGCTGCGTTATGCTGCGTACAATTGTGTGGCCATTGACACTGACATGAGTCCCTGGGAGGAGTGATGTCATCTCTCTCCTGCAACACTGAATGCTCCTCAGCCCACAGATCACAGCAAAATGGAGAAATCTCGCCAAGTTTATCATTATACTTTCACAACTGCCAATTAACAATAGCTGTATATAATAAAGAGCTATATGGAAACATGGAAGTGACTGATGGAGATTCTTGTTTACAACATAATTACTTTAAACCATATGCAATGCTGTGCAAATTTATTTAGCCACCCCTCATTTTTTAAATTTGAAAAAATATTCATCAATATGTTAAAACATTAATTGAAATACAGTATTTCAGGCAAATTCAGAGGTGGTGCAATTCTAATGGGCTAAAGAAGTCAACATTTGGAATGACCACCTTTAATCTTCAACATGAAGCCTTGTGGATAAGCGTTCCTGCAATTTCTTAAAGCAGTCCTCTATGATAGGTCTCCAGGTTTCTTAAAGAAATTTCCAAAGGTCTTCTTTGAATGCTGGTTGCTCTTCGTCCTGTTCTGTCAAACTGATCCCACGCTGCTTCAATGTGGTCAGGGCCAGGATCTGGGGAGAATTTAAAACTCCCTCAAACCTGGTGCCACTGATTTTTCAGTCCAGTTCTTGTGCCATTTGACATACCTTAACCGATTTTTTTTTTTTTACCTACTTTAATTGCATATTAACAGCCATAAAGATTATTTTTATGAGTACCTATGTAATAAATTATATTGAATAACAGTAAAATAAGCCCTGCGATGGACTAGCGAGCTGTCCAGGGTGTACCCTGCCTTTCGCCCAATGACTGCTGGGATGGGCTCCAGCTTCCCTGCGACCCTTCATTGGGATAAGAGGTTAGAATAATGAATGAACAGTAAAATAAGTTTTCCAGTTTGTAATACTAAGGGAAACTTAAGACTGATCATTAATTGACTTAAACTATTTTATCTGAATATTTCTTGAATACACTGTCTGATTTTACTTAGGTTCTTTATTTTAAATTTTATTTATTTGTTGGTTTAAAATTTGGATATAAAACAACGATAGTTATGTTATAAATAAAAGATTGTGATCTAATTAAACTTCTAAGCTACGAACGAGGAAACCTCGTCCGCAGTTGTCAGTGATCTCGCGAGAACTGGTGGCTTGAAACCTCCCCATGAGCCTTTGCGGTTCCTCTTTCTAGCCGGCGCCTGAGAATGGGTACGTGTTTTCATGCTTGGGTCGGGGGCACAATCTCTTTCCATCTGATGGTTTCACCCGAAAATATTCTTTAAATGGTTTGCCATATTAAAGCTAAATATTATTTACATTTATAAATGTCTAACTTTGCTGTTAGATGTCACGTTATTGTGTTAAAAAATAATTTACAGAGGTTGTCAGAAATGCTACAAGATGGCTGCTTACATTGCCTAAATAGCTAGCTGCATATGCTAAAATATGGAGCCCCACTGTTTGCTTTCAGTAATATTACGACTTTTAGTTGAGACCAGGGGTGTTTATGCAGTTTGCTTGCCATATGATTATTTTTAGTAGTTTTTTGTGAGCATTTGAAGACTGCAGGTGAACTTGTAGTGTTAGCATTAGCTAGCATGCTGGTCGTGATCACGTCTTTAGGCTGAAGCACTTGAGGGAAACCTGCAACAAAAAATAAATTTGGCGTTTTTCCTATGAAATCCTGTCTAGACTTTGACTTATATATAGTCAGTAGTCGCGTTAAGGTACAACAGTACTCCCTTTGTGGTTCGTCGCTAAGGTATACAGTTATTTAAAGATTTTTAAAATAAGATAAATCTTAACATAGAAGCAAATCTTAAAGCTCAGACTTGCTCGAAGTATTTAACTTGCTCTGCAGCACAATCCGGAAACATGTAAATTTGAAGTTATTAGTACAGTTCTGTTATCTGAGCTTGTATTTCATGTAAACTTGGTTGAAGTTATTAGTAAAATTCTGTTATCTGGGCTAGTATCCAATGTAAATATGAATTTATTAGTTAATTCTGTTATCTGAACTATCTAATGTAAATATGGTTGAAGTTATTAGTAAAATTCTGTTATCTGAGCTTGCATCTAATGGAATTCAGCCTTTTAAAATGGCTTTTAGTTGCTTGAGTGATGTGATGAATCTCTTGATGCGGAATCCAAATAAGAAATGCGGACAACCTTAACCTTGGAGAACTGATCACTCAAGCCTCTAGCAACTTTCTTGCTTTTGTTACGTGGTGATGGTTTGCTATCTAACATGCTTGTTGTTGTCCCTTGTTATTCATACAGGTATCTCAAGGGACAACTGGCATAAACGCCGTAAGACCGGTGGTAAACGCAAGCCCTACCACAAGAAGAGGAAGTATGAGCTCGGACGTCCTCCTGCAAACACAAAGGTGGGTTAGAATCAGAAGGTTGCTCCATTAAAAATGTTAAATGTTTCAGCGTGGATGATGAAAACTTGACCTTAGGTAGGTCTGTTTTTGAGCCGTCTTGGTTCAAAGCTTTGGGCTTACCAATGTTGGGACTTGTCATAGTTACACTGACACGCCTCAGTGCAGAATCGTGATGTGCTTTATTCTTGCTGCAGCTTAACTTCTGGACACTAATGAATTGTTTGTTTGTTTTTAATAGATTGGACCTCGTCGTATCCACACGGTGAGGGTTCGTGGTGGGAACAAGAAGTATCGTGCTCTGAGGTTGGATGTTGGAAACTTCTCATGGGGCTCTGAGTGTGAGTTTCTCGCCTAGCACTTGTTAAGCCATTTGTGATCCTAATCTTTCTATGATGATAACTTTGTCCAGTTCTGCTACTGAATGCAAGTGGTGACATTGAGACTTCTGAGAAAGACCTGCCTAATGTATTGCCTTTTTTCCCCCAAATATACATTGAAATATGGTTGTGGAATATTAATAAGATAATATTAAAAAGATTTTGTTTTCTTACATTGTTGACTTTGTACTCAGGCTGCACGCGCAAGACCAGGATCATTGATGTGGTCTACAATGCCTCTAACAACGAGCTGGTCAGAACCAAGACCCTGGTGAAGAACTGCATTGTCCTCATCGACAGTCTCCCCTTCAGGCAGTGGTATGAGTCCCACTACGCCACTCCTCTGGGACGCAAGAAGGGAGCCAAGCTGGTATGTAAAATGCTTTTAACTCTTTTATTTTAGTTTTAAATTCTCAAAAAGAGCAAGCCTGTGTTGGTAAAAATAAAGATGGCATTTACTGTTGTAATTTCACTTCTGGGGTGTTTTGCAGTTTCTGGTTGAATTTTCTGCATTAGTTCTAAATTGTAGATATTTGGAAATGTAAGCTTTTAAGGGTTTGATCTTGATTGGTGCAGACTAATCTAACATGTAGCAGTTTTTGTTGATCTTAGATTAAAAATGAATTGTTGTGGTGCTAGTCTTTCCATGATGATAACTTTGTCCAGTTCTGCTACTGAATGGAAGTGGTGATATTTGAGACTCTGAGAAAGACTTGTTACCCATCAGTGACAGCTGCTGTCACTTTTACATTTGCATCATCAGGTTTTGTGAAGTAAAACTTCAGTGTTTCATAGTCTTAAATGTGTCTTGTTTCCTCTCCTGCTTCAGACTCCAGAAGAAGAGGAGGTCCTCAACAAGAAGAGGTCAAAGAAGACCCAGAAGAAATACGATGAGCGGAAAAAGACAGCCAAAATCAGCTCTCTTCTGGAGGAGCAGTTCCAGCAGGGAAAACTGCTCGGTAAGTAACAACTGGTTTCCCTCTGCTGATCATACCAACTTCGTAGTGCACATTGGGTCATGTGCTTCATAGAAAGTTAAATTGCAGATAACAAGCTGCAGGCCTTCAAAATGTCAAAATTATCATGTAAATGCAAAGAAGCATGATCTGCAAAAGCATATGTTTAACATATGGGAATTTTTACAGCAGTGAACTGAATCCACCAAAAACCACTTGGCTCAAACAGTTTGAGAATGACAGACGTCTTTCAGTGTTCAAAGCTTCAAACGGCTCAGCCTGTGTTCTGCCAGAAAATACGGAAATGTGAGGACCATTGCCTTTGATTTAAGACTTGAAAAATTCAATTCAGCTTTATTTGTACAGTGTGACAAAAAATGAAAAGAACCACTTTAAAATCACAAGCTTTTTGAAATTCTTGTCACTAATTAAACTTCAGCATCAGTTTCTCAATCCAAATTCCTTATTGTGGTAAATAAAGCTTTCAAATTATACATTTTTGTTTGCAGTAGTAAGTTGAGGAATGAGCTCTATTGATCAGTTCTGTAGGGAAGTTGTGTGGGGTTGCAGTTCTTGCCTCCCTGATGGCACTCAGCAGCCTATGGTCACACAGATTATACTGGTGTCTAGAAATGGTTGAAGGTGTCAACATCTTAACTTAAAAACAGCAACAACAAAAAACTATTTGTGTAGGCATCTCCCATGCTTTTTCTAAGCTACAAACACATTTCTTAGAATGCAATTGATGTATTGACATCTGGTTATGTTTTCATCTTTTCCTCAAGCTTGCATCGCCTCCAGACCTGGACAGTGCGGCAGGGCAGACGGCTACATCCTGGAGGGCAAGGAGCTCGAGTTCTATCTGAGGAAGATCAAGGCCAAGAAAGGCAAATAGATGTACAGCTGTTTGATACAACAATAAAATACAAGTGTCCCATATGGATGTGCTGTTGGTGCTTTATTTTATCTGTATTGGAAGTGACTTGGCTCCCATCGTTTGGTGAACTGAAAGACTTTTGTAGAAGCTGAGAAGATATGAAACAGCATTTAAAGTTTTAAAGACCTGATTGGGATAAAAGCAATTCAACTTCCATCAGTAATGTAGGCTACTGTAAATATGGTAGATTTTCAAAGCCGTGAGATGTAATATCCATTGTAGTGTGTAGTTCTTTTTAAAGCATAATCACACTGGATTTAAATACCTGTAAGAATAACTTTTGTAGTACTTGGAAATTTTTGTTAACTTATTTTTTTTACCCTGTTGTATTTCAGTTACTCAGTTGGATTGATTGCTCTCTGAAAGGGTTTTTGTGGATTGAAATTTATTTCTAAGCATCTCTAGTCCATAATTTTTATGTGCAGACCATAGACTATACAGAAAGGTGCAGACTCATGACATCTTTTGTCCCCTTGACTTTGGGTTTGGGTTTGAGGGTATGGCGCCCTCTGCTGATAGACAAAGATGCAGCAAAGTATTGGGGCTTTTCATGCAGTTCCTACAGACGACAATCCCTAACAGTCTAGTGTATTTACCCAAATCCGTTTCTTAAGATCTATGCTGCAACTTTTAAATGCATTCTTTGCCTTACACAAGATTCAGGTGTGTTAGACAAGGGTTGCATCTAAAAGTTGAAGGATTGTGGATCTCAAGGACCAAATTTAGGCACCACTAGTGGTGTTACCAGGTACCCAATGTTTATCTGACTACATAGATTAATATTTATCACAAAGCATCATGTAGTAGCCTAGCTTTTTTGTGTGTGTTGTAGTTTTAAGTCACTAGACTTTTTTTTTTATAATCTGTGGCTGCTTTATTACTCCAACGAAATAATTCAGAGTAGTTTGTTAGTTTGAGAATAAAATTGTCTACATCAGCTTTAGTAATTTTTGTCTTCGCGTGCATGCGCAATTCTAAGAGGGTTTTTTTTTTTTTTTTTTGTCATCTGTTTCCAGTTATTTAACCTATTCCGTTTTAAGGTGTGCCTTCAATGTAATTCTGAGAGGGTATATATGCCGAGTCTCTGGGGTGTGTTTATGTTGTTCTGCGGCCATTATTTCTAATAGATATTACAAGCCTTAGAGTAGATTTCTTTTTCTATTGTATTTTTGGGTATTTGAGATAGTTTTGAAAGACAATATCCATCTTTTGTCATTTCCGTTGCAGGTCCCGTCATCAAATAATCATACTGCCAGTTTAATGCAAACGTCAGTAGTGTATATATTAAATCTATTTCAGCAAACATTAAGCTGCATCACTACCTATTGTTATAATGATTTGTCGACTGTAACGACACCTGACATTATTTTCCGTGGTCGTACTAGTCAATTAAATATGTAAGTAGAGGAGATAGTTAGATAACGTGAAACTGGGGCAAAAGGCACAGAGCGGATGCCGAGACACGACACGTGACTATTCTCACTGCAGTGATTGGTCGAGAAGATACTAACGTAGATGTGGGACAGAGGTAGCCTCCAGTTTGTTCTGTTTATACCACAGGTCTCATCAGGGCTCTAAAAATGCTGCTCACTAAGGTAGGTTTCTATGCATTAAACATAACTGGTATAATAAGTTTGACCAATTTAAGCTTCTACTTGTCTTCTAGACTGATATTTTATTTATTTTTTTTACTCCAGTCACATTAAAGCGAAAGGTTTGGTAGTTACGTGACAAACTAGCAGTAGCTAAATGCTACAAGCTAAAGCAGTAGCTCGTCTTTACTGAACAAAACATTTTTAAGCTGTCGTGCTCTTTTGGTAATTCACAGCCAGTTCACGGTGCTGCATGTCTGTTTTTCCATACATATAAATTATATTCTCTTTGCTGAATGTATTCTGACAACCCCAAGGTCCCTGTGAAGGTCCAGTGAATATACCAGTTGACACCAGTGTTTGTAATGGTGCGAGCTTGTAATGGCCCTCTCTCTCACCTCCTCACATTTACTGAAGCAAAAAGCCTTCCACAGAGTCATCCATGAGGCCAAAGTCTGCATACAGTTGTGCTCATATTTATCCATACCCTTTCATTAAAAAAGAGAGAAAAACAGCTGCCTGTAAAATAAGCTGAAATTGATTAAAGTAATAATAAATAAAAATGTCATGAAACTTATTACATTATTTTCTAATTCTGGTTCAATAGAAATATATTTTTTTTTTTTTTAAAAAAAAGCAATTATCTTACAAATAAGCTAGTTTATTACATATTACGTCACTCATAAACTAATATTTTGTTGAACAATCCTTTAATGTTTCCGCTCCAGTCAGGTGTTTTCTGTTCCTCTCAGTCAGACTTCTGCACCTGTTGACAGGTATTTTGTCCCACTGTTCAACAGAAAAGTGCTCTAATTGTCCAGGACCAATTTGTTTGTTGTTGTTTTTTCAATTACATGAAAAACAGTATCTTATATGACTAAGTTATTTTTTTTTGTGCAAATTTTTAGTTATTGTTCCTTTTTAAGTCTCCAGTTATTTGAGTGACTGTTGTAAATTCAGCCTTTTCTTTAATGAAAATACATATGATATACACATTTTTTAAGATAAAGATCCCTTAAGTTAGTACTTGGCCTCAAGTTATGTTTTAGTTGTTTTTTTTCGCTTGGATGCTGCATACAGCTGAACTGCAACAAATGGCACTTTCCTAAGGTCATGCTGGAAGCTTGAAGACTTTTAAGGGTGTGAAAGTTACTCTAAAGCTCATATCAACTACCATACAGGTCTTCAGAACTGGTTTGCAGTCTGGGATCTGTCTGCAGAGCACCAGTACTGCTGCAGCCAAAGCAACAACTTCCAGCAGCCATGCAGGGTCCTTTGGCTTCTCTTTTGGTGAGTCGATATGGAGAATATGAATCAAATGGGAATTGTTATGTATATGTGATTGAACTGTTCCCCCTGTTCAAGTTGTTTGTAAAGAGATTTTAAATAGCTCTGTCTTCTGTGAGATGGGGTTGTGGTGAAAGTGGGGAAAAGTTCTTATCTTTGAGCCTTAAAAATTGGAATCTCTACTTAAAGTAAAAGCATCATTAGAGACCAGTTTATCATTTACTATTTTCTTTTACTGTTGTTTGTGTTTTGGCATGTAGAATTGACAGATCAGCAGAAAGAGTTCCAGCAGCTTGCGAGGAGATTTGCACGTGAAGAGATGATACCTGTTGCACCTGCTTATGACCGGAGTGGTGAGGTAAGTAAAGCGAAGATAAAGCTACAGTATATATGCCTGATTGAATGCATAGGGAAATTTTATTGCATCAAAACTACTAAATGTGCTAAAATTTTACATGCATTGAAATTTAGCAGATTATTTTTAGATCTGCTATGGGTTTGTTTTCTTTAGCTTTTCTGCTGTTAAAGTAATTTTTTAGACCTATACAGTTTGACTGCCTTCAGCAATTACATTTCTAAAATTTCTTTCTCAGTATCCTTTTCCCATCATCAAGAAGGCATGGGAGCTTGGTCTGGTGAATGGCCACATCCCACAAGAATATGGTAAGTTGTTTTCTTTCTTTTCAACTATTTCAGACTTTTCCAATTTTGCTTTTCTTTTTATTTATGCTAATTTGAGTATTTTGTTTTTAGACATGACAAAGCTAGGTTTTATTTTACCACAAAAAATTTGCTTATCTAAAAATGACAAGATCAGATGTGTTTGTATGACATTAATATGAATGAATAAAAATGTTTGTGTCTTGGCTCGACAAATGTCTTGTATTTTTAAAGGGTTGTGGATTTTTTGCCTTAACCTTGGGGTTTGTTTTTGTTTTTGTTTTTTTTTTTGTTTTTTTTGTATGTAGGTGGCATGGGTTTGTCGATCTTTGACAGCTGCCTCATCACAGAGGAGTTGGCTTACGCCTGCACGGGAATGCAGACCGCGATGGAGGCAAACTCTCTCGGAGTAAGTTTGATTTTTAGAGTTGCCAGTTAATTAGCACCTAATGGTTCATTCATTCATTAAGAAAAATATCATTTAAATCTGCCTATAAATGACACAAAATGAGTGATTACAATTCCTCTTTTAATTCCAAGAATGTGAAGAAAGTCAGGCCAGCATTTATCCTGTCCATGTATCATCTTCTTTAAAGATATAAGAATCAGTCAAGAGAATAGAGATTACACTAGAAATAACTAAAAAGAAAATGTTTTACTCACCTTAGTAATGTTTTACTGTTAGTGTGATAAAATGTCTGTGGGTAAAGAGCCAGTAGGACCATTTCATCTGACTACGTGATCAACAAGCAAAGCCTTATGTAAGCAAATACAGGAGGAGTCTGCTGTCTCAAGTATTAGAAAGCATTTCAAATTAAGGGATACTTTTGATAAATGCTCTAAAACACTTTGTTAATCCAGTTAGATAGTTAACTTTGTATTTTTAAAAGGGTAGAAATGTATTAAACTATATTTGATAGATATTTTGCCTGTCGGCATGTTAAAGCCACAGAGCCCTCCTTCCACTGAACTGAGCTAAATTTAGCATCAGCTGCCAGGTGATGAAGCCACATGAGCTGAATGAGGAAATGTGTTGCATTGGACTAGTTGTTGTTATCCCATATTACATACCTGAGATACCACTGACACTGTCAGGTTGTATCGACCTAATGATTGATGGAAAAGGACTCTGTAGGATGGTTATGTAAGTGATATCACCCTCAGTTAAAAAGTAGATCTCCTCCTTCCGATGTCTTGCTGATTGGTCCATGCCACCTCCAGTAGGTTCAGCAGTGAATCACAACATCCCAGGTTTACCCCCTCGGTGCCACTAGTTCATCTGAATGTCCAGTTGCTGTTTTTCCTCTTTACCAACAGCCACGGACTCCCCTTTTCAGCTGTTAGAGTTATTTGACCGCTATCAGACTCTTACACTCGTAGGTCTCCTCTACAAAACGTATACCCAGGCGCCATAAGCTCGATGACGTTTACATACCGGAGTGAAGCTGATTACATCACAAGGTCTGGTCGCAGGTAGTTGGATGTGATTTCACCAGATAAGCAGAATTTTTTGTGCAAGTCCACCAGCTTCTTCCAATAACATGCCCTGTTGAGCTGCCTAGCATTGGTTCAGGAGGTGGGATTGGCTTGACTCTCTTTCTGCTGGACAAATAGTTTTTGGAAGATCAGCAGGATGACAGGGGTGGAAGGAGACTGATACTCATATTTCATGTTTCCGGCACTGCTGCAGGGAACTTTAATTACTGGTTGTGCTACCTGGTGTAACCGCCTTTAGTAAGGGTGCTGGTTTCAAGAACAATCCTTCTTTGCAGCATTCTGCCCTCATAAAAGTTAAATTCTTCAGCTTTTTCTTAGGATATTTCTGCACTTGCTCTTCTATAGACTTAGTTACTGCTGCTCTTAACAGATGAGGGTTGTTAAAACATTAGATGTAACAAGATTAACAGATTTCTCTGAGAGTCTCTCTGCAACATCTGATGTGATATCTGAAATATTTTAGTCTTTAGTTTGGGGGAAAAAGTTTGTTCTTTTTTTTCCCTACCTCTTAGACATCTGTGTGTTCAGTCAGTGTGAAAGACTTGAAGCAGAAAGACATTTGTAAAGTGACATAGTAACTGAAATGTAGCAACAATAACCTAAAATTTTCTATTAAACTTGTGCTGTGACCTGTCTAGTCAGTCCTTCCGGATGTGGAGGTCACATTGGTGTTTAATTATGACAATAACAAAGAAAGACTGTTGTAAGAATTTATTAATTGAATTGACACTCCTTCTGTCACACAGCAAATGCCTGTTATTATTGCCGGTAGTGATGAACAGAAGAGGAAATATCTGGGAAGGATGACGGAGGAGCCTCTCATGTGTGTAAGTGTCATTTAAATGGACTCATGCTGCACCAGAGCACATTAAAATCTGCTTTTGCATGTTTCTGCTATGATGATGAGGAAAATATTACACTTCAAGTACTTTTCTTTTTATAGTGAGCAACTTTAGTTACAGCTTAGATTTTTTTTCCCTCTTCACTGTTCTTCAGTTTTAGCTGCTAGAAATTTGCTTTCATCTGATGAGGTGCAGAAGGTTTTGAGTTCTTGGTCTGACCTTTAAAAGCTTTGGGAAAAGAAATCCTTTTCTACATTTTGTTTCTGGCACTTTTACCAGACAGGGGAATATCTCTAAATGAAGCAAATGAAGAATATATTTTTTAAATGGTGGGGGCTCATA
This sequence comes from Telmatherina bonti, assembly GCF_933228915.1. Taxonomy (NCBI): domain Eukaryota; kingdom Metazoa; phylum Chordata; class Actinopteri; order Atheriniformes; family Telmatherinidae; genus Telmatherina; species Telmatherina bonti. Next base: position 13,045,679 of record NC_136625.1, read on the forward strand.
GCAATTACTGTGTCACTAAAATAGTGATCTTAATTTTGACAGACTCTAAGTCTTTATGATATTCCTGTAATATTTATCAAGTATAAATATCTTTTACTATGTAGAGGGGTATTTATTTATTTCTTTTTAGACCAAACTTTAGTTTTTGTCTGTTTTCTTTTGGCAGGCTTATTGCGTCACTGAGCCGGGAGCGGGCTCAGATGTAGCCGGCATCAAGACTCGAGCTGTGAAGATGGGAGACGAGTACGTTGTTAATGGCCAGAAGATGTGGATCACCAATGGAGGAAAAGCTAACTGGTGTGCACTCACTGTTGCTCATGTTTTAATGTTTACCTTTTGCAGTTTATTTTAATGAGGATCAATAGGAACAGATGATCGACTAACCTTTATGGTGCTGGATTTTAATTACCGTTAAAAACTAGAAAAAAAACAAAAAAAAAAACCCAAACAAAAAAAACCATGAATCTAAACTCGTGAACCTAAAGCCGATTCAGTTGAATTTGGAGCTTAAAATAGTAATTTTAATAATATATGTATCTTATATTTGCCAGGTATTTCCTCCTCGCCCGCACCAACCCAGATCCTAAATGTTCTGCTGGCAAGGCTTTTACTGGCTTCATTGTAGATGCAGACACTCCAGGAATTCAAGTGGGAAGGAAGGTATGATCAGTATTTGTCTTTTGTGAATCCAAAATTAGAGGTCATGTTAAATTATGAAATGAAAAAGTATTTATCAGATCATATGGGTGAAATCGTGCTGAAACAAAAACATATCAAACATGGAAATGGTAAACATTTTTTATGTCTTTATATGAAGGCAACATTAAAGTATGTAATGAACAAAGTAGGCTCAGATGCCTTTTTTCTTTAAAGTTAAACAAATCATCTGTAAAGCACTAAAACAACCTTGAAAAGCAGAGAAAATACTTCCTCAGGCCCAGCGGAGCATCAGATCTGCTGCTCAACACAAAAATTAAGTGGATAATATAGAAGCTGAATCTCTAAAGACTTGTTCAGTAAAACGGCTCTATTGGGCTTTTGGGTTTATCTTGCTGAGTAAAACACTTGCATATTTAAGAGAAAGGGTTATTGTGTAGACAATCTGAGATAAACTTAATTATCCTCCTGCGACAAACTCCATGAGTTTTTAGAGCTGTGTTAATTAGAACTGGACACAATGATTGTGTGTGAGATTAAACCAAAATCCTGCTGACTGCCTCCTATGTAATAAAATGAGATCTAGATAAGAAAAAACACATCTGCTTTCTTCCCAGGATGTGCATAAACACCTTCTGTGGATGTGACATCTGCACTAAGAGTTAACATCCCCTTGTTTCCCTTGTGTTTGCAGGAGATGAACATGGGCCAGAGGTGCTCTGACACCAGAGGTATCACTTTTGAAGATGTGAGGATACCGAAAGAGAACGTCCTGATAGCAGAGGGAGCCGGCTTCAAAGTAGCAATGGGTGCCTTTGATAACACCAGGCCCCCGGTAAGCACTCCAGCTGCGACCAGTCATCTGAGGGATTTGCATTTATCATCTTTAGGATCACAACAGGGTAGTGGCACAGAGGGAGAAACTGGCTTTTTGACTCATTATCCATAAAAACAAAATAAAACATACAAACTAACATCTGAGAAACTACTGAGATATATATGAAAATATTTTGAACATTCTTGGCACAATTCAGGTGCCAAAAATTTTTATTTTTTAATTTTTTTATTTATAGTTTCACCACTTAAAGCATATGAAAGGGGTTTGTAATGTGGTCTGCTGCAGACGTAGATGTAGACATGATGGAAAATGGTAATATGTCAGATGAGTTCCAGTTCTCACAGATAAGCTCAGACACGTATTGTCTTATAAAACATGAAAATACCAAATAATACGGTCCTGTTCAGCTGTCCTTGTCAGCTGATCATAAGTGAACAGCTGTAAACACACAAGTGAACACAGCATGTAGATATTAAGTCTCATGTAGACTTATTTGAATATTCAGTATTCCAGGACATAACCAGAATATTTCATCAGTGTAAACCATGAAGAGTCTGGTGGTGCGTGAAGAACTTGTTGTTTTTGTCTGTTTTGCTTTTAGATATTAAAACACACAAAAAATGTTGAAACAGTTAAAAGGATTTTTCAGCTGTTAATACTGGAGTTTAGCTCAAATGTCCTCTGAAGATGACATCATCAGTATGCCTACTTTAATCCAGGTGGCAGCAGGAGCCACGGGCCTGGCACAGAGAGCTCTCGATGAAGCCACCAACTACGCGCTGGAGAGGAAGACTTTTGGCAAAGTTATTGCTGAGGTTTGTTGGTCCCAAAGTTCTATATTTATCTAAATTTATGGGTGAAATTCTGTTTTAAAAAAGAATTGTAGAAACTCTGCTATCAAGTATAAGTAAACTGAATTATGATTCACAGCACCAAGCTGTGTCGTTCCTTTTGGCTGAGATGGCGATGAAGGTGGAATTGGCCAGAATGGCGTACCAGCGGTCTGCTTGGGAAGTGGATCAGGGTCGCAGGAACACCTACTACGCCTCCATTGCTAAGGCCTTTGCTGGAGACATCGCAAACCAGGTGGCCACAGACGCCGTCCAGGTATTTGGAGGCAACGGCTTCAACAGCGAATACCCAGTAGAGAAGCTGATGAGGGATGCAAAGATCTACCAGGTGGGCAATGATGATGTGCATCTGATCTCTGCTCGCAGTAAGTTTGTGGTCAAACTTCAGTCGTAATTTCTTTTCATTTTGTAGATCTACGAAGGAACAGCTCAAATCCAGAGGCTCATCATCGCCAGAGAACACCTGGGAAGATTCAAGAAATGAGTCCCTCTGCCTGACTCGTCCTCATTTACTTGTAGCTCTTCTGTACATAATGTGTATCGTAATAGATCCGGCCTCTAAAACTCAGGATGCAGCTCAAAATGTTGTTTGCCTTAATGTAGTGCTTCACAGATCAAGATGCTAAAAGCAGACCACTGTCGCATATCGCGAACAAAATGTTTGATAACTCGTGTGGATGTCATCATATAACCTGTCTACCGGTTAGCGTTGTGGTAAATATAATTCTGTAATCTGTAGGAGGAACCCTAAGCAGGCTGGAAATACTGGCAGCAGGGAACAAATCCATTTTAAAATGTGCTTTAAGAAATACTGTTTAACATGTAATCAGGAGCTGCTGTGTTAAACTAAAGCTGCTGATGATAAACTTGGACATGAGTGACTTGATCAATTGATAATCTTATCACCAACTGTTCGTTCCAAGGATCTGTTGTGCACATTTGGGTTTGAGCCACAAGATCAGATAATCTGAAACAACATCACTTGTCAGAATTAGATTTTCTTTGCATTTACTGCTCTTATTTGCCATAAAATCCAACTTTTTCTTCATGCCTTATTCTGCCTTTCACATCTGATTCTGCGCCTGTTTAAAAGATCAAATTTGTAAAATAACAAATCAAACGTGAAAATGCATTTTTCACCAGAATGTGTAGATGTATGTAATGTGTTAAACTGCATGATTTTTAAAGATATTTTCTATTTCATCACTTCTCTTCTGCCAGTTCTAACTTTGTGGCCTCAGCTTTACAGTTCAGATTGGATAGGCGATGTTGGATGTATTACTGTATTCAGACCGTCCCTGTCCCCTGGTTTGCCTTCCTTTTAATAAATTATTCCATTAAAAAGTTCTTTTTATTTTAAAAAAAACATTTGAAAAAAGAATATACCTATATAATGCATTTAACAAAATGTCCAAAGCTGCTGTACAAGATGAAACAGCTTAGAAACGAGAAAACAAGGTTTAATAAGGTTTTATCACAGTCTTGCTATGGGATTACTTAAAAACCAAATCAGCAAACAAGTGATTGTGTGCTTTCCATAAATGCTCCTTTCAATGTTGTCATATTCTGAGATAAACTTCATCACCCAAACAACTGCAGACAGAGAACATGTGTCAGATCTATTTATAGAGCATTAAATATTGGAGTACTGTTAAATGTTTGCAGAGATGATCAGAACAGCATACAGCTATTAATCTGTGACTGAGGGATACAGAACAGTTGTTGGTCTTTGTAGCAAATATTACACAATGGTTCATATTCTTTAATGTAACTAAACATTTACAAACATCTTGACATTCAACTGTACAAAACATTTTGTCCTTGGAGATTAAATAGTTTTCAAAGAGGAATAGTGTATACAGTTCTGTTAATAGATATTTTCTATTTCCATGATTAGCTCTGTCCAGTAGTCATGGCTTGGATAAAATATACTTTATAAAACATGAAAATAAAGTATAATTATATATGAGTATTAGCCAAAATGATTAGATAAAGAGAGACATGTTGAGCAGAACCCTCGGAGTAAACCCATTGTGTGGTCTATTGTGTTCAGATGAAAAATGAACCCTTAGCTATTAAATGAAAATATATTGGATGATTTTCCATTAAAATATATGGTGTGAACAATTGCATGCACGACCTGCGGTGGTGACTCCGAGGCAGTAGGTGGCGGTAGCGGGTTTAGAAGTTGCCAATGAAAAAAGCGTCAGTCGAAGAAGAGTTGGAGGAGGAAGTTGTTCTTGCAAAATATGTCACAATGGTAATCCGTCTTTTTTTTTTTTTTTCTTTAATAACCTTATTGCTGTATTTCATTTAAATAGATAAGGTATAAATTTACTTTTATCTCCACTGTGTCCAAAAGTAGCCTCCGATTTAGTGTGATCTGCTAAATCAGTTGGGAGATAAGCTAAAGATAAAATAAAGCTAGCTTTAGCATGTAGCAGGTTGTCAAAAAGGTTTGTTTTTATCGCGTCCAAAGAATTCTTACAGATTTATAGGACAAGTTTGTTTTACCACTGAAGTGAAGGAAACAGCTGGGCTTTTAACATTTGACTTTTTAATTGTAACCTGAATGAACGTGGTTGTGTTTTTAATCTCAGGGCACACAAATAAAAGATGTCATCATCAAGCCTGATGCCCCCAGCGCGCTGATGCTGGACAAACATGCGGACTACATCGCTGCCTACGGCTCCAAGAAGGATGACTATGTCAGTAAAGTTGTAGTTTCCTGTTTTAGGGTGCTTCTACTCTTCGTAAAGCTGAGATACAATGATGTATTGACTCTTTCACCGTCATAAAATTTTAATATCCAGTAAATGTTGACAGACATGCAGTTATGCACTACTGGGTGAAAGTCTTGAGGTTCCCTTGTTTTCTATGTATTGTCAAGAACACAGGAGATATTTGCAGGCAATTTTGCAGTATGTGAAGATATTAATTAAAAAACATAGATAAAAAACCAAAACAAATCGAAGCTTTAAAGTCAATATTTTGGTATAACCATTTTTTTTATAATTGAAAGACAGCATGAGACAGGATTTCTTGTAATTTCTTCAAGTAGTTTTAAGGAATAATCCAGGCTTCTTGAAGGATATATCAAATTTCCTCTTAGATTTTGGTAGTCTTCTGTTCAACACTGTGAATATAAGACCTGATGTTGCTGAATTTAAGGCCAGTTCTAGTTTCACTTGGCATACCTCATCAAAAGAGATCTTCCATGACCACATCTGATAAGGGTTTCAGTGAAGAGTAGATGGATTAGCTGGAGGCCCAGATTCATCTTTCAGAGGCTGTGTCAGGTCTGCTGTAGGTCTGGCACATCTTTTGTCCTCCACTTGTCAAGTGTTTTTTTTTTTTTTTTTTTTTTTTTTTTTAAAAAAGAAAGGCTTCACACTGCTCAAAACAACTTTAAAAAGTTACAAAAAAATCTGGTTTATTGGAGGAAAACTTTAAAGGAATGATGAGTGACTCGAGATTTTTTCAGTGAATCAGTTGTGTGCATTTTGGCGGGTGCTGTATGTGATTCAAAGGTTCATTTATTTAGCCTGCTAAAATCACTGACTGAAATCAATTGGTTGCACAAAGTAATAAAACTGAAAATGAATTATGTTGTGATTGTAAAAACAATATAACTACATACATTTAATTGAAAGATTGTTTGATTCATTATTTAATAGATTGAAATCATTATTTTACTTTACATCCATAGATCTTATCTTTTACATTTTTGTTGTGGCATCTGTACCGGAAACATTAGATTAACAGAGTAAAAGTCAATGCAGCTATTTTTTTCTATATTAAACAAATCAATAAAATAATATTTGTAATAGATGGAAAAGAAAAGTGCAAAAGAATTAACTGTTTCATAAAGTTGCGTTCAGTTGAGTATTTTATGCTGTGAGTTTAGGAGTACACATTGTCAGAGTACCTGAGGATGAGTGGCATCTACTGGGGGCTGACGGTGATGGACTTGATGGGCCAGCTGCACAGAATGAACCGACAGGAGATTATAGATTTCATCAAAGCCTGTCAGCACGACTGCGGAGGTTTCAGCGCCAGCATCGGACACGACCCACACCTGCTGTACACCCTCAGTGCTGTCCAGGTGACTCCCGTCTCCCCTTATTATTTTAAGTTGGAACACAGCAAAATGCTGATTGGATTGAAGTCTGATAAAGTTTCATCCTCTTACCAATAGATAAAAATAATGTAGGCAGCTGATTTTTAGCTGATTTTAATTCTTGATAACAGACTGAACTATTAGATTATTCAGGGTTGCATAAATTTAGCCTGTTAGGATCTCCTTTAATATAGATTCTAGCATTTCTGAGGCAAATATTTTATATATAAATATGTATATATATGTGTGTATGTATATAACACTTTGAGATTTGGTTTCAAATGTATAGTGCGTTATCGATAAAAATGTATTAATATTTCACTTTGAGAAAAGTTTTTTTTAATAACTTTTGGAAGAAAATCTTTATTTAGCTCTCATGCTAACATTTTGGCATTTAGTTTTAACTAAGTGGATTTTTCTATTCCTCTTTGACAAACCCCCTCAGATCTTGTGCTTGTACGACAGCATGGATGCAATTGATGTGGACAAGGTGGTGGAATATGTGCAAGGACTTCAGCAGGAGGACGGGTCTTTTGCCGGGGACAAATGGGGTGAGCAGTCATTACCTAAATGCATTTTAATGTTTAAAGAGAGCAAGAGAGACAGAATGAAGAGTTTGTGTACTTTTATTACTCGTGTATCATGTTGCACATCTGTTGGAATGACAATGGAATGCAAATGTTTTGTTTGAGACCAAGATTATAGTAAAAGAGAGAGAGACAAGGTACATTTCTTTTATATTTACTGTATATTAATCAGAACAGCTTTTTCTTTGTTCTTCGTCATATTAGAAATGGAAACAGCTGAAAAAACTTAAAAAAAAATTTTTTTTTTAATCTCAAAGCATTCTTCAGCTGTAACAGCATCAGAAGGATTTTCTGGCAAAAGATGAGTTAAATTAGTTTGAAAGAAATTAACTTAAAACGATTGTTGTGCCGTGTCAGTCAAGGCTTGAATGAAAAACGTGTTTATAATGCATCATTTTCAAATACAGAATAAATATTATTTATACATTATAAATATTATTATATTGAGTCCAATGTAATCAGAGTTGTTTTTCTTTCCAGGGGAAATAGATACACGGTTTTCTTTCTGTGCTGTTGCAACACTAGCGTTACTGGTATGTATCCTTAAAAAAGTGTTGTTTTTGTTCTTGTGAAAGTGATGCAGTGTAAAACATCAGTCCTGTAGTAAATCCTCCTTTATGGAGGTAGGAAGGCTTGTTTTGGTCAAGTTTTTTTTTTCCCAGTCAACTATACATATATCTTCGTGGTATTTTACCAAAACAAGAACATTATAACAAATATAAACAGTGCAGCAAAACACTACTAACCACAAGAGCTGAACCAGTAATTTCCTGACACAATTTCTACAAACATGACTTGTGTTAAACTGTTAGTTTTAGCTCATTGTACCTGATTAACTGGTAACTGGACTCTATAAATGCACGATGTGATGATGATTGAATTGTTTTGTTTCCAAGGGGAAAATGGACATGATAAATGTTGACAAAGCTGTGGAGTTCGTCCTGTCCTGTATGAACTTTGACGGCGGTTTCGGGTGCAGACCTGGTTCAGAGTCTCACGCTGGACAGGTACGGTTAATGGGGGGGGGGGAGGATTCTTTAGATGAAATTTCCCAAAAATCCAAAGTTTCACATGTAAGCTAAAATGAAAGAAAGCAGCTGGAAATCTCCCAGGAGACGTGAACCTGCCGGCTGACCTCAGTGGAACGAGGCTGAGTCATACCTGAGACAGTAATTGGATGAAATGTTTGCTGTTACTGCCATATTGTTCCTGTAGTGATGTTAAAATAAAAACCTCCTGTCTGTCAGATTTACTGCTGCACTGGTTTCCTGTCGCTCACTGGGCAGCTGCACCAGCTGAACGCCGACCTGCTGGGCTGGTGGCTCTGCGAGAGGCAGCTGCCATCCGGAGGCCTGAATGGACGACCTGAGAAGGTTTGTGCCCACTTGATTTTGGAGTATTAACACGACACGCCAACATCCCAGAGCTGGTACCAGCTTATTTACATGCAGAATGGGGGTCAGCTTCCATCTGATAGCCAGTGTTTTCATAATGTGTGTGATTTTTATGTGCACAACAGGATTATAGCTAGGGCTGGGCGATATGACCTTTTAGTAATATCCCGATATTTTTATGGCATGTCACGATATACGATATATATCTCGATATTTACCTCAGCCTTGAATGAATGCTTTGGTGCATACAATCAGTAAGATGATTTTGTGTCTCCATTAAAACATAATTGTTCATACTGCATTAAGATATGCTGATTTTAAACATTCATGCCAAAAGGATGAAATTGTCACGAAGCAAACTGATCAAAACCGTATTTATTGAACAGTTAAAGCAGTGGCAGAAACATGTCATTTTAAAACAAAATAAAGTGACTTTGCATGATGTAATAAATGCAACGTATGAAAATAGGTGCTCTAGGGGGGGACTTTTCAAATGATGAACTATTTTAAGGCTTTGCTTTATGGATACGTTTTTGAGTTGTCGTGTATTTTTTTAATCGCAGAGTTTAGCATAGAAATCAGTCTTATAATACAGGCAGAATGTCCTCGTATCGTCTCCAATAAACGGCTTCAGTCAGCTGTTAATTCAGGATTTGATTCCCACACCTTTCTGTACTTTCTAGAGACATGACAAGCTAGATAAGTATGCTTGTGTCACACACAGTGGATGAGGTGAGTAAGTGACGGAGGCTGTGAATGTAATCAAATAGAATTAATTATTTTTGCGTAACGTGAAAAACTTTGTAATTTACGTCCCACTCTGTAATCCAGAGCGGGATCAGTGGCGGATTTGGCTGTTCATTGTGACTGTAGGTGGAGTCGTGCAGGTGTCCCCTCTGCTCCTCTGGCTGCAGCTGCAGCTGGAGCGACTGAGTGCTTTAGGACGGGGAGAGACTCTCGTTCTGACAATAACTTTACAATATGCGCTTTAAAGTCAGTCGCCAAAACACCAGGAAAGTTTCTAATAACTCCAGTAAAAGTTGCTAGATTTGTCGCTTTTCACAAAAAAAGTCGCCAGATTTAGCGAGTAAGTCACCAAGTTGGCAACAGCGGCTACACGCTGCTTCTCATGACGTAGCACGTAGCTCACGTTATGTACGTAACGAGGTGCGCTTGCTTTAACTCTCTGTGCAAAGCGGTGGAGAGTTGAGGAGGAGGGAGGAAACCCCGCCCACAGCTAAAAACAACTGCGTGACAACAGGATACTCGAATATGACGAATATAGGCATTTTCTATGTCGCACAGAGGACTAGCCACGATATCTCGAGTATATTCGATATATCGCCCAGCCCTAATTATAGCATAAATGTTCAGCAGTGGCTGAAGGCTCTCATTGGTTGTTCAGATGTCAAGCGACAAATCCAGGTGTAATAACAGTCACATCGCACCATCTGATTTAACTGCACAGTAACGTGACGTGCAGCAGAAAGTGGCAGTTTGTGGTAGAGACGGAGAGAAGAGATGAGTGAGTAGCAACGTGTTGAAGGTGTGCAGAAAAATGGATGAGTGATGTCGCAGTAGTGTCAATGCACGTGGACCACAAGCTCTGTGCTCAGAGTTTATATTGAAACAGATGATTCGTTCAGAATAAAAACGTTATTCTGGATTATTTTAGTTGTACATGTTTATTGTAAGCACACACACACACACACACTCACACATATATTGTATGTCAAAACTTTGCTAAATTTGGCTAAATTGCGAAACTACAACAGATGCTTTATTTGCTAGATTAAATTGGATTACATTGTTTACATCTGCAGGTTGTTTTGTTTTTTTTCCCCTCTCTCTTTATCTTTTTCACTTTGCCTATGAGGTGTTTTCTCTTCTGTCTCTTTCTGTCTTTCTTCTGTCCTCTCCGGTCCGATCCAGCAATACAAACTCTACAATGCAAAGGAAAAAGAAAGAGAGAGGAAAAAAAAAAATTCATTTGGATTCTCTTTTGCTCCTTTTTACCATCTGTGTTATTATTATCATGTCTGCTTTGGGTCTCATGTCTGAAATATATCGTTAGTATTGAAATATTGGTAATATTGAAAGTTATAATTTGTTTCTAAACGTTTAAACAGCGCAGTAAGTGGCCATTTTACGTGTCCTTATAATCACCTTGTGCTCAGTTGAACAGTGACAAATGGTCTCTGCAACATCAGCATTAAAAAGAAAAAAAAATTGCTAAGATTAACGTGTTTCCTGTGAGGATAACTACTTCTTCTACTGCAGTGGTTTCCAAACTTTTTCTTCATCGACGACAATAATGTCGAGTTCCCCCCTCCCGTTACGTAAACCAAAGAAACATACTCAGAAATGCGTCTTTAGTTTTAGTGGCTGTATTGTAGGTAACTATAATTAAAACCAATCAGTCAGTATTATTATCCATTCTTCTGCTTCAGTGTGAAACATTTTAAACCAGGAATCTCTGCAAACTACTTTAGGTGAGTGGAGTTTTCTATGAGACGAAGCTGCTTAGGTAAAACAACTCTGCTACATATGATAGTTGGACAGTTTATTTCTAAAGTAACCTGCAGGCTTTTCTATGTGGTCAGGATGAGAAGTCCTCAAGTGGAGTTGTAGCTTGTTTGGCTTCATACTTCATTATATTTGATGATAATATTTTGGTACATGCAAAATACTGTGGTCTCAATATTACCCACCATTGATTATTATTATTATTATTATTATTATTACTGGTCAAGCAGGGACAGATATGCTGCATCATAGTTTCTTCTTTTTTTTTTTTTTATTACTTGAAGTCTCTCTTGTTGATTTATCATAATTTCCTACGAGTACTTTTTAAAAAATCCATCCAGTGTAAAAACTCCTAAGTTTTATTTTGCCTTTATGTAGCCTGAACCACCATCTGCTGACACACAGCAGCTCAGCTGATCATGTTTCATTTTTGCAGCTTCTCAAAAAATCTTTTCAGACTTGCTGTCGTCGTGACGGCAGCCTGTTCATGAGATAAAACAAGAAAGATTCTCAGTTAATTGTTATGAAGAATTCTCACTCGATACACAGAATCAGTGTCAAATACTGCCCTTATTGATGAAAGGTGTTTAATGTGAGTCCTGTGTCTGGTTTAAGGTTAAAATGGGGTGTGATGACTTTCCATTTTCCTCCACTCAGCTTCCAGATGTGTGCTACTCGTGGTGGGTTCTGGCGTCGCTGAAAATCATCGGCAGGATCCACTGGATTGACAAGGCCAAGCTGCGGACCTTCATTCTGGCATGTCAAGACGAAGAGACGGGAGGTTTTGCCGACAGACCAGGAGACATGGTGAGCCGCTGTTCACTAACAAAGAGCTGACATAAACACGTTGCTGTTGCATGTTGCTGATACACGTTGCTGTTAAGGGCCTGTTGTTGCCAGGGGCGACCCAACCCCTCCTCGTGTTGTTTACTCTTTCCTAGCTCAGTATTTTTCCTCTCAGACATTTATATTCAGGTTTTAGATCAGTAGACTCTGGTTCAGCATCTTCCTCACAGTTCACCATGTTGACACTGTCTATGCTAACTGGCATCACGACCCCCCCCCCCCCCCCCCCCCCCTCCATTTCTTCTGCAGGTGGATCCTTTCCACACACTATTTGGAGTTGCAGGTCTGTCCCTCCTCGGCGACGAGCAGATTAAAGCAGTGAATCCAGTACTTTGCATGCCCGAGGATGTCCTACAGAGGATCCGCCTGCAGCCTGACCTCCTCAGCTAGCCCTCTTCATGCACCGCACACCAGATAGATGCTGCTGCCCCCATCAACGCCCCTCCGCCTCACACTAACCGCCACAGCAAACAGAGACCCGACAGAGAGGCAGCACATCGCTGTCTTCGCCGAGTTAAATGTTGGAGACAGATTTCCCAGTGATGATGTGGGGGAGGGGGGGTTCTCTGAAGAGTTGTCGTCGTCGCGGGACTTTGAACATCATAAAACAACATTCCCTAACTTCTAATATCGATCAAGTGTTTAAAGCGGAAACTATGAGCTTACAGTTCAAATGTTTTCTTCTGCCTTCAACCTTCAGCTTCTCCAGTTTCCAACAGGGGTGTTGGGACGAAACGAAGCGGATGGGGAGGTTTGTGTGTGACAGAATAGAAGGTTTGTGCAGAAACAGATCGTTCAGCTGTGGGGGATGAAGGGTGAATACGAAATGTGCTGTTTTGTGATGTTCTCGCACTTTAAACTTGTGGATATTATTTTAGTTTAAAGGCACTACGTCTCAGAATTTCTGTTTATTCTTGCAGCTGCTGTTTCACATGAAGCGTCCTGTGTATGTGAGAAGTTAGAGCACTTAGAGGGCACTAAAGCAGTCACAACACACTGCGCTAATTGGTTTCACAGCTGGAAGTTCATCACAAAACCTATAGAACGTTTCATGCCACAGCATTGCAACAGTCTCAATAAGATGATGATGATGATGATGGCAGAGAGCCTGTTTGAAAGTGAGGCGTTCTCAGTGTGACTGTAAACATCATCCTGAGTTTGTTTAATGTCTTATTCACCGTCACAGTTACACTATTTATTCAGATCCGTGTGAGTCTGGGCAGCTGTGTTTGATCTTTTTCCTCTCTGTGTAAAATAATAAAATATTTGCTGTCTTACGGTCACGTTGCTTAGCAGATTCTGTGAAAAGGCTTTCAGAAAGATCCAGATTTTTATTTGTAAAGCCTCTTTTTTATCTGTTGCTCAGCTGTCTTGTCTGTTGTTACAAAGACTAAATAAATCACTTTTACTTCTGAATTCTCCCCAGTGACAGATATTATCATAGACATTAAAATATGCGGAAAAAACATCCATTGCCATCATGTTTGAAATGATAGTGATTGCGTTAATATAAGCTTAAAAAGAAGAATAAATATTAGCAAGCCAGTTATTTATGTTTTGACCGTTTTTGTAGGAGGTTTTGGGAGACCTGGTACCTGTTAGACTGCGCTGCAGTAAACAACTGCTAAATTATTTCATTCTCCCATTTCAGACTTTTTTTTTTTTTTTTTTTTTAAAAAGGGGTTGATGGTGTCCAATTTTGATTTGTGATTTAACTTTTCTGTCAAGTTTTAAAATATTTCAAATTCATTCATTCATTCATTCATTTTCTGAAGCAATTCAGGGTCGCGGGGGAAGCTGGAGCCTATCCCAGCTGGCTTTGGGCGACAGGCAGGGTACACCCTGGACAGCTCGCCAGTCCATCGCAGGGCCACACAGAGACAAACAACCACTCACACTCACATTCATTCCTAGGGGCAATTTAGAGTAACCAATTAACCTGACATTTCAAATTCAGTTATGGGTTATTTACTGTTGACGAATGATGTATGTTTTTTATATATATATATATATATATATATATATATATATATATATATATATATATATGAGAAACAGAGTGAGGTACTTCTCAGTGCATCAGGTAACATCCCCTTTGCTACATAAGTAATATGTAGACTACCCATAACTATCAGATCAATGAGCATAACCTGGATATATATATATATATATATATGTGTGTATATATATATATATATATATATATATATATATATATATATATATATATATAGAGATATATATATATATATATATATATATATAGAGATAGATATATATAAAAAGAATGTGTGTGTGACTAGTTAAAGAGCTTAAATGAAGGATTTAGAAGACTCAGACTGGAAGTGTGAGTGAAATTAGTCCAGTCTCCCTATCACTGTGTTTCATGATGTTGACATTTATGCAACATCATCAGATATGATTCTGTTAGTACAGTAATCAATGTGGTTTTCTGATTTCAACATTCAACCAGCTATTTCCATAAAATGAATGTTGAGCTGAAGAGCAGATTGTGACCATATTTAATACTGACGAGTTTGGTGTCCTCATTGAAACAGCCACTATGAGACTTAGCACCTCATTTTTTCTATTTTGCTGCTGGTTTGTGGACACTGTGGATATTCATAAATGCAGGTGTTCTGTTACAATCAGCTGAATTTTAGTATGAAAACACATGAATTTAAACTGCAACATCACTGGTTATTTATGCAGCTTTTGTTTAAAGGCAGAAAACAAGCAAAATCCCATTTTCCATCACATCCAGGTTCATGTTGTAGTAATAACTCCAGCAGGCCAGATATGCCACATCTGATGTTGTGTGAGAGATTGTGTTTCCCAGCAGTGGCAGACTGTAATAAAGGAACAGCATGAAGATAGATAAACTCCGCCTGAGTAATTAGAGTTGGCTAATTCTCCCGTACCTGCTTTTTTTCACATAATGAAGATAAGGACTTCCCCTGCAGTGTAGTCAGGATAGGAAAATGATACTTTACACTTTACAGTTTCAAACACCGGCTTTCATAAAAAGTCAGGCAAATGTGATATGCAATTCTATGTCTTATTATTGTCCACACACATTAATTCACGCCACAACATTGGATGTGTACATTTTAGTGATCGGAGTGTGAACGGGTCAAAGCAATGAAGGTCCCTGATGCTTACAATACAAGTCCCAGTTCTCTATTAAAAATGATGGACAGAGTATGGGTCCATCATCTGGACCAGTTCCTATGGTGATAGTTCACAACATGCAGTGTTTTTATATTCTGATGCACCTCTGCATTTAGAAACAGAAATGCATCATGACTCGGGTTTAAATTGCTGGTTTTGTTCATTTGTTGCCTTTTGTTTTGTTCCTCTGTTGATGTTTTGCATCCTTTTTGCATCTTTTTTTCTGTTTGTGTGTTTATTTTGTGTTGCTGCTTCACTTATTTTCTGTTTTTTGGTGTCCAAGCACAGACGATGCAGAAGCCCAATTTATTTAGTAAAAAGAGTCAGAATTTTATTTACATAAATCTTCTTTGGATACTGGATGTCTCGTTTCTCACATGTCTGAAGCTATACTTCTGTTTTGCAAGTGTGTTAGTACTTAGAGATGAGAGAAGATACAGTGAATATTCTCTTTGGTTAAAAATGCAGCTTTCCACTTCCCAAAGTTTAGCTGTACATGGATTTTGTTTGGCTTAAGTTGGCACTGAAATCTAAAAATTGTAGTTGTTTATTTTTATTAAACCTTCTTTTAACCAGTTTAAAGGCAGAGTATGTAAGATTTCAAGGCGATTCTTTCCACCACCAGGTGGCAAACACCAGGTCGTGAGCAAAACCACAAAACTGCTACCTCCACAAATGACCACAGGTTGGCAGTAATGAGCAAAACTCACCCCTCACCCCTCATCCTTGCCAGCTCCAATGGGGGCAGGAATCGCTTGTGAGCTGTAGCTCAGAGCCGCTCTGCAATAAATGGGCTTATACTCCCCCTACTGGTGGGAAAAAGTACTTCTTTTTTTTTTTACTGGTCAGAAAACATTCAAGATGGGTCTTTGTCATTAATTAAACTTGTAATTTAATAACGCATCAAATATGGACAGACTGGAGCCTACATGTTTAAAAACCTAATTATGATTGTAGATATATCTTTAGTTGAAAATCTTACATACTCCACCTTTAAAGTGCTCTCAAGATTGAGATTTCTCCTGCAAAGGCAACCTGATCAAGTATTCAGCAGCACACATCATGAAAAATACAATTACTACCAACAATATAGCAAATTTTCATGCAGCTCAGCAGGTTTAAAAGTGCAATAGGTGAAGTCAGTCGGTTGATAAGATATTAAGATGCACGATGAGCTCAGTGACAAATAAAAACAGGAACTATCCGAAAGATTTTCTCCTGTATGGAAAGCAAAAAAAATATCAAATTGACTTGAAAGGAAATTAGTTCAGAAGTTTTTTAGCTCAGTGTGTAAAGTGTACCAAGCAGTAAGAGAGGCAAAACTAAAAGCTTGTTGCTGCAAATCAGACCAAACTGGGAATGTTCTATTAATAATTGTCCCTCATGCGTTTGGCATGAAGGTTACTGGTTCCTTGTAGAGGACAAGAGAGATAGGTTAGAACCAATCCACAGAGAGCCTTCTATGTCAGTGATAGCTAGGGGGCGATTGTACGGATGGGAACTCAAAGAGGGTCATTTAGCATTTAAGTCACAGTGGTGAGTGAGACGACTACAACCAGTGCAATGATGAACGGAGTTTAGAAATTGAAGACATTTGATTGTGATGCTTAAGTACAAGACATTTTGAAAGTCATGAAATGGCATAAAGGTAGCCAGTAGGTGCTCTGAGGGAGAAGCCGAATTTGTTGTGATGATAAAACTGAAACTTCACCTTTATTTTGTGAACCATATTTGTGATATGAACATAGACAAACAGCTCCTGATGCAGCATAAAGCCCAGATACTTGTATTTGGAGGCTCAGATGGCCTTTGATGGTTGTTATTGGCTTAATATTATTTTGTGATTCATCTTTGTGTGAAAATACCACAAGGCTGGTTTTCATCTGCACTTAAAACCAGTTTTAAGGCCTTCAGACGAGAACGCTTCCAGACAAACTCTAAAGCAGGAGCAACCGAGGAAGAGGAGCACTAGATTACTGCATGAAAAAGCTGAGATGGTGAAAGGTGTTCTGCAGGTTGTCACACAGACTATTGATAGAAAGTAGAAACCAGCAAATTGTCCGAGGCAGAACCACAAAAGGAGGGTGGAACGCTGCTCCAGATTAGCATGAAAGGTTAAGCTACCACTTGGTTTGTTGCGGTTCTGCCTTGGACAAGCGTGAGGTTGTTTACCCCTCTGAGTTGGTCGTGTGATGGCCTGGTGACCCGTCCAGGGTCTTGCCTGATAGCAGCTGGGTCAGCCCTCATCATCACCCTGCTTCGAAACGAAGAGATGTAAACAATGGATGGATGATTGAGCTGAATCTCTTTGTTGTTGTGTTCCTGCTGTTATTTTCTGTGTCTTGAAGTATTTTGTTGTTTTATGTTATTTAGCATCTCCATCTCCTTCTTGGGTCTCCTTACCATCTTGTGTTTTTTTCTGTTTGCAGTTTGTTTTGCATCATTGTTGTTGTTGTTGCGCAGCTTTTTAGTTATAATCCATCTCTACTGTAATTGGCTGGCAACCTGTCCAGGGTGTACCCCACCTCTGGGATAGGCCCCAGCTTCCCTATCATCCTTTAACTGGACGAAGCAGAATAGATAATGAATGAATTAATCTCTAGAGAATTATTAGCATCTTACTGAGGTTTTTTGTCTCCTGATGGTTGCATGGAATCTCGGTTGTTTTTAATCTCTTTGTAGATGTGTTTGTGTTTGTGTATCTCTTTGAGCTAGTGGGCTTCATGCAGAGGTTTCTGTCCTGGCTGTTCAGTCAGTCTGTTCAATATTCCATCAGACATACAAAGAAGTCAACTTTCTTCTGTTGTTAGCAGATCAGACAGTAGAATGCATGTCTAAGCCTTCACTTCTGCTTAAGTCTGCAATGTGTAACATGGACCTTCAGAAAACAAACGGGCAGCCCATACAGCTTTTTTTTTCTTTTTTTTTTCTTATGTATTTGTGCATTTATTTAGTCAATGAGGGGAGTAATCTGCCACAGGGCTCAGTCTAAAACAAGCCTGTTTTTAGGCTACTGAGAAACCCCACCGGCGCTCATTAGTAAGGACTGGACAGATGAAGAGGACGATAGAAGGTGGAAAGGAGGAAGAGAGACAAGTGTGAGAGAAGAAGCAGAGAAACAGATGGATGTGTCACAGTTTTTCACCTCTCAGTCATGTTTGTTTGCAGTGAAAGCAGCAACACATTTTCTTTCCCTTCCTCCTCTGAGTCCTGTCACCTTCTTATCTCCAGGAGCAAAATACGGAGGATTAGTCCAGGAGACGAGGCTGCAGCCAGCAGCTGCTTTGCAAATGCTTAATTAAACCTCACCGGGGTTGTGTGGAGACTATTTATGTGTTTGGAGAAAAAAAATAAATAATATTGTCATAAATGTCACCTAGTTTGGGGTTATAATCAACATATTATTCAAGTATTTAAGCTCAAACTTCAGCTCTGGCTTGAACAGAAGTCTTTTGATGTTTTCCAATGTATTCATCATTTACATTTGTATTATTTTATATTTTTTACCTTTCAGCTTACTTTTGTGTTTTTCAGTAGATGAGCTGCTCTGAGTGTGGTCATGTTTTAACATCCTGGCACTTAAAAACAGACTTTTAGAGTTTTTTGTCAAAGTGAGGCATCATCAAGGGTTCAAAATCTTTCAGCTGAGTCTCTGAGAATGATATTTTATTCAATGTGAAGAAAGCAGGAATTGAATTGACATGAAGAGAAACGGCACAAAGCTTTTACGTAAACATAAAAACCGTCAGAGGACTGCATCCCAGCTCTAACAGGTTTACACTCAAATGAGGTCTTGCCAGCATGGACAGAAAGTTAGATAAAACTATGAGTTCTGTTGTTACTGTCACTGTTGATACAAGCTAAGGATCAGAAGACATGTAGTCCACCACATCACACCGTCCCTGATGGCTGTTTAAGTGTGTGTTCTGGTTAGAAATAAGTTCTCCCTTTGTAGCAGCCTAAATCTGTACTGCAGGTTGGTACAAAACAAAACTTTCTCTGTGATGGCAGAAACCAAACAGGCTGTATTTGTGCTTCCAAAAAGGAAAAAGTTATCTTGACATTTTTTTATTCCTAACAAATTGCAAGTTTAATGCATAACTTTAAAGAAGGAATGGTCAGTGTCACACACAATGATCCCTTTTTTAGCCACGTTTCCTAGTTCTGCGTCCGATTTGTTATTACATAATAAAGAAGAAAAACTCCTGTAACTGCCGTCCAGAAAACCTTTACAAAACACTCAGAGATCCATAAATAGTCAGCAAGAGTCAGATATGTTTAATCAAAAAAGTTTTCTTAGAGCCTCTGTTCCATCAATCCATTTTCTGTTCTATTCAGAATCTTTGCAAATGAAAGGAAATCCTAAAAGTCATCATCTGAGAAGCATGACAAACCTTGCGCAGGTCATCAGTCTGTCGCAGGTCATCCATGTTATTAACTTTAAGTTAAAAATAGGACATAACATACTGAGCTCTGGTTTTTTCATTAAAGATAGTGTTGCTGTTTCTTTCTTGTTCCAGGCTCCAAGTCGTGTCCTGTATTGTGCCTATCACAAATCTTATATCACTGCTTCATTGCAATAATATCAGGCAGCCATGATACTTTTTGCAGGATTGTCAAATTTATTCTCAGTTGCCTTTTAAGCAGAAAAAACAGAATTTCCAAGTCATTTAGCATAATTTCAGATTTACAGCTTTATTTTTCTGCAACCTGGGCAAAGAATTAGACCTGCAACCTGTTTATCTGCAGCTGATAAAAATACATCTTTACGACTGCTCTGGGCAAATTCTGGGTAAGAAGATAATGAGCGAAAATGTTAGGTGTAATACATGTAGAACTAATCTTTAAAAAATGTCCAACCGTTTGCAATCATTAAAGTTTTGTTGTGATCATTCAGTGGGGAAAATAAGTACATCATCATTTTTCATCAGTAAATGCATTTCTTATGGAGCTATTGACATTTAATTTTCACCAGATGTTGGTGATAATATAAGTAGTTCTTAAAGACAAAGAAAGCTAAGCATGGGTTAAGAAGGTTTTGCATTAAAATGGAATGATACAGGAAGAAGTATTGAACATGTGAAGAGAGAGAGAAGCAAAAAGGCATGACCCAAAACACCTGCTGAAATGTATCAAGAATGAGAAAAATATTCGGCTCTTTGTCAGTGCAAATTAGTATCAGCTTATTCAGTCCCAACTGATGCCCTGTAGTACGGATCATCATATCCAAACCTTTTGGCACAGGCGGGCAAGTCCGGTTCTTGAGGACCGCAGTCCTGAAAGTTTCCCTGGTGCAACACACCTGACTCTGTATCAATGGCTGATTAGCAGACAAGTGCTGAGTTTAATGTCAGGACACTAGTCTAAGAAGTCCAGATTTGATGATCCGATTGAAAGGCGCCTCACAAGAAAGTCTCCTGACTGGTGAAAGCTCTCTCTTGTGACATTTGCAACTTTGTGATTTCTATACTTCTGAATGTTCTAGTGAACCCTGTGGGGGTCAAAATCCAGAAATGCAAAGAATATCATTGTTAGAAGAGTTGTTAAAGAGCCAAGGCCCACTTCAGAAAGGCTTGTAACCAGGTAGAAATGTTTCACCACAAACAATGAGAAGATCAGTCAGCTGCCACGGCTTGTCTGCACACTCACCATACAAACAGAAGGAAAAGCATCTTTAAGCTCGTTTAAAGTTTAAACAACATTTAGACAAGCATTTGGCACACGGAGACAAAAACTGAACACTTTGGAGACTTCTGTCAGCGTCCATGTTTCCTGGTTAACATGTTGTCTTTACTTATCAGCGACTGGCTGGATATATTTAACTGGGGGTATAAACACAAAGATTTGGTGGTGTCATAGCAACCAACGCCAGCTTTGCACTGCTGAAACTAGTTGTTTTAGTTGCTTGTGATTTTATTTGGGAGTCACTGTTAGTTCTGTTTTAGTTTTCATTTTTTTAAGTTAGGCTATTTTTTTAAGCAGCTCAACGATTAGTTTGTAGTCTGCTCCCACCTTAATTTTCCATTTTTATGCTGTTTATAAGCAACAAGTGTCATATTTATCACTGTTCAGTAACATACTCAGACATGTAGTTCTCCTGTTACTCACTAGGAGGTAGTACAGCACAAATTCTGACTGTAAAAGTGACTTCAATCTGACTTCTTTACAAAATATAATAATCTTCTGCCCTCTTAGTTATTAATTCATTGATACAAGTGAATCCTGTGCTTCAGGATGAAACAAGGAGTTTGTACATTAACAGAATGACACAGCATCCCATGGGCCTTGTGGTGATTAGCTTTTAGTTTGTGCATCCTTCTGAGGAGAGACATACCTGTCAGAGTCACAATGATTTATCATCGCGCACACTCCCTGTAGCAGACAGGAACGAGCACATGATTAATCTATCTGCTGTTTCGGTAACAGGATCTAAATGCATCCCTTGAAAAGTCTTCACCTGGTTGAGAGCTGCTTGGGTTACACTCATTCAGGTCACTGAGAGATGACTCCAGCTGCAGAAAGCTGCAACTATCAGGTTACTGCTCGATTTACAGTGGATCATTACAAGGTGATCACAACCACAGGCTGGCTTGATGTTACTAATATTGTGTTTGAAGGTGTAGTTTTAAACCATATTTTCTGTTCATATTTACGACATATGTGACTTATAATGTTCCTAACATAATTGTTATTAATAAGCTTTATTGATTGTTTCATGTCTTTTTTAAAAATAATTTGTTAAAATATACCTGTTGTTTGGCATGTTTTCATGTCTTCACTGCAGCGTTTCCATAATTAAACCTCTCTTGAAGAGATACAGTGAAGTTCAGCTGGTATCCACACATGTCTGTTCCCCTCAGGCTGAACTTACTCTCCTATAACTAGAAAAAACCATTTGTATAGTGTTTGGCAATTGTTTAGTTTTTGATGACAATGATTTTGAAGTCTTCAAATTTCAATATTTGTTTGTTGGTTTTATGTGAGAAGACCAAATATATTTTCTATGGACTCATTTTTTGTATTAGAAAGTATGTGGCAAAGTAATATCCAATATGTCTATTTCTAATTATTGCATTTTATACTTTCCATGTTATTTCTTTCTTATTTGGTACAATAGATTCCTTCGGTGCATCCTCACATTACTTGGAGTAAAGTGACAGAATAAGTTTCCAAAGGATAAAGAGATATCTGACTCATAGCTAACTGAGCCTTTCTTCTGCCCTGTGATGGACTGGCAACCTGTCCAGCTTGTACTCTTCCTCCCTGCCCAGTCAATACTGGGATTGACTCCAGCTTCCCGTGGCCCTCAATTGAACTAAAATGCAAAAAAAAAATAATGGATGGATCGTCTTTATTCTACTTGATTATTGATTAAAAAACATAGTGAGGACAAATTTATAAGTTTCATCCACAGGCTCCTGATGTGTCCATGTGATGAACTAATGACATCCCCTTTGTGATTCCTCCATGTGATGAAACGATTCATTCAGACAAACTTTTATATCAAGAGAAAAACACAACTTTCCCCTTTAAATAGTTAGAAAAGTGATGCGAACCAGAAGAGTCTTCTTGTCTCAGACTTCAAGACTTACAAGATCACATACAATTTCACCCCAAATAAAGCTACTAAAAACTAAACAAAACAAAAACTAAACCTTCACAGCCTCGTCTCCATTAGATGGGGACCTCCACTGGTGTCTTTGTGTTTGTGTCTGTCAGCAGAGGAGGAGGGTTTCAGAGCATCATCACTCTGGCATCGTCTGACTGCTTCACTGGAGTAAAACCTGAGAAGCAGACCAGCACCGAGCATTCTCATCAAGAAAATGAAGAGCCTGTCTGACAGTGAAACCAGAGCCCTGCATGGCAACGTGGTGTTCACTATGTAGACAAAAGATCCTGCAAGGAGAATTCTGCACTGGACGTTTCTCCTCTGTGCACATTTTTACATGTACTCCTTACTGAGATTCTCAAAATAAATGGAAATGATCACTCTTTAAGGCAAAATATTCAACAACAACGAAAAACAATCCATTCTTAAGGAGTTGTTACTGACATCTCCAGCTGCTGTTTGGTTAGGTTTAGGCATTAAACTTTAGGTTTAGGGAAAGATCTTCATCTGGGCAGCAGCCATCACCAACAAAACCAAAACAGAAAACTGACGTCACATGTTAAGTTTCAGGTCAGCTTTAAGCTGTATTTGTTATTTTAAAATACTGTTTTTAAAAATACAATGATAAACGCTGCATGCTTTAAAAAGGACATTATGATAATGTGTCAATGGACTTTTGGCCCGTAAATTACACAAACATAGCTTTCTGTGACTTATTACACTTTTTTTTTTTAGACTGGGTTAAATCCTTTGCCATTAGAGCTACTGAACAAAGCTAAGGCAGCAATCGAAGACACTTTTCCATCTTGTCAGCATTGTGTTTCCCTCCAAAGCGTTGCTAAGACTGATAGCTCCTTATCACAATGGAGGTATCATCAACGCACTCTTAATCATCCACAGGGAAATTTCAGACGCAGGTGACCTTGACTTTCCTTTTCCAGGCACAGTGCTCTTACAAAGCTGAGAATTTAATCCATGATGTGGCACTCTGACTTCAAGGATTACTTTTTCAAGCTGTGTGTGAAAAGCTATAAAAGATGGAGGGAGATCTCGTGATAACCTCAATAGTGCATTGATTTGGTGAGAGGACCTGCTTCACACCTGCAGAAAATAACTGAGGGGTCTAATCAATGCAGCACCAGCCAAGCTAAAGAAGTGCAGTGTTCCAGCAGCTTGTGCTTAGAGGGCTTATGTATGCGTATGTGAGGCTTTTCCTCAAGCAGGTGTTTGTACCATGGATTCAAGCTTTTTGTGTATCAGTGATTCCAGCTGGTGTACTTCCATTTTTTTCAAGTTTAAAAAAAAAAAAAAAAAAGGGAAAAACCTAAATTGGTTCTTTCATTTGCAAACAAGACTGACATCTTGGAAAATTTCTATTTACTCAAGGTGTCATGTTTTCTGGCAGGGAGGTAGGTTGCAGCTGAACTCAATTACAGTTTCCAATGCAGACCTGAGAAGCACAAAGGCCGCCTGTGAATGAAACGATGGAGAAGACCGACAGCATGTTTGCTGGGTTTCTATCATTTGGTCTGATAATCCCAACAGTTTCTGTGAAAATACAGTGAAACTTAATATCATTTACCATGCTGTTAAAATAAATGCAACAAATTGAAGATTTAACAGATTTTTTTGGATGTATGGTCAGGAGCTATTTCCTTTTTGTTTTGTTTTTTTCATTCATTTTAAATTCAAGCCTTCTTTTTCCTATAGAGGATGAAAAGGCTGCTTTGTCAAGGTGGATAAAACTGAATTGAATTATTTTCAGAACATTATGGATGGATTTTATTCAGACTGCCCATCAAACAGGTTCAGTGTGTTAAATAGGGAATCTGAATGAGGTCAGTTTGCTTTGATAAAACTGTCCATATTGCTACAGCTTACTGTTATTTTCTGTTATTTTCACCTTAGTTTTGGTCAGAAGAAAATTCTAATCAAGATTAAGGTATTCTGCACTTGAACAAAAACTATAGTTAGATCAGGATACCATGTACTATATTCTATAATTTATAAAGTACTGGAAGTGGTAAGTAATAATGTAAACTGGATCACCAAAATAAAAATACTGTATTAAAGCCAGCTGAACGAGCATGTGAAAGATCTGTAGACTAGAATATTTACTTGTTTTTTATTTCAGTCACTGCAACTTCATTATTTTCTGTATATGTTTCACCAAATGGTAAAAGGTTAAAGTTCTGGCTGGCATGGGTGAACATCCTAGTGGTGCTGTTGTAGGTTTATGCCATGTCCAACTGGTTTATGTGTATTTGCTAAAGTGTTTTTTGTTTTTTAATCTTTTGAATGTTTCTTCCACATGAAACAGGCATTTTGGAGCCTGAAAATTATGTTTAACTGGGTCCCTTTGTGAATAAATCTGACAATGCCATGGTTTTATTTCCATATTTCCTGAACCATGAAGCTTTAGCTTTCCCTCAATCAACATGCGCTAACCTTGCCAAACACTGCAACGCTGGTGAATTAGTGTTGCTTCAAGCTGCAGAAACTTTTGCTTTTACATATTAATCTGCAGAAATTCTCTGATGACTCTGCAGTTGTGGGGTGTATCAGGGATGGACAAGAAGCAGAGTACAGAGAACTGGTCAGTCAGTTTGTTAAATGGTGCGGTGACAATCATCTCATCTTAAATAGCAGCAAAACAAAAGAGATGATTGTTGACTTCAGGAGGAACAAGAATAAACAAAGCACTGTTTCCATCCTGGGAGAAGAGGTGGAGGTGGTGGAGAAATACAAGTATCTTGGAGTTCAGCTGGACAACAAACTGGACTGGAAATGCAACACTGAATACATCTATAAGAAAGGTCGGAGCAGACTGTACTTCTTAAGGAAGCTGAGATGGTTTAACGTCTGCACCAAGATGTTGCATATCTTCTATAAGTCTGTTGTGGAGAGTGCAGTCAGCTTTGCAGCATCTGCTGGGGTAGTAGCATCAGAACCAGAGACTTGAAGAGAATCAACAAACTGATCAAGAAAGCTGGTTCTGTGCTTGGAGTAACTCTGGAGCCGCTGAAAGAAGAATGCTGCACAATCTGATGAAGATGATGGAGGATTCTTCACACCCTCTCCACAACACAGTGAAGAAACAACAAAGTGTGTTCAGTGAGAGGCTTCTTCAGGTCTGATGTAAGGCTGAAAGACACAGAAGATCATTCCTGCCAGCAGCCATCAGCCTCCAGAACAAGACCTCCTCTACTTAATTACATACTACAATATTGAATTTCTTTTTGGGGATTAATAAAGTAATTTTCATTTTTATTTTCATTTTAATGGTTGACCTTTCTTTCCCGTCATCTTCATCCACTGGCTGAGCTAGAGTTTTACAATGGCCAAAAGATGGGTAAGACTTTGTCAGGGGGCACTTTAGAAAGAAAATTGTTAATCAGGAAACTGTTTTGAAAGTTTACTTCAAACTGGTTTAGGAATACTGGCCATCCAAACTGTTTCTGTCCTCCTCCTCAAATGAGCCGTCAATCACCTGAGGTGGCACCTAGGATGTCCAATAAGATTTAGCTCTGCCTCCGAACTTCACCCACAACTGGTTGAGCAAGGTGATTGGCTTTCTTCAGTCTGGTTCTGCTGCAGGTTTTCCTTTCCACTGTCATCTGCTGCTGCCCTGAGCATAATCAGGATGTAGGACTGAATCAAAGGAAAAATTTTATTCAGTCCAGTAGTTTCCTCTGCAATTATTTTCTATGAATTGTCTTATTATAATGCAATTTGTATCAACTGTACTAATGTGGATAAAGCCTTCGTTTGCATGGGATTGGACCACAAAGCGCTGGATTCAACTGGGCTGTTTGTAAAAGTGCCTTGAGATTAATTTGTTGTAAATAAAGAAAAAAACTGAGCTGAACTGAAACGAGATGTGTGTATAAAAGAGTTGGGGTGTAATATGATCAATTTCTGTAAAAAATGTATAGATCAAGATTTTCACAAGTACTAGACTGTTCTACCGCATTCACTGTTTGAACCAAGTAAGACTGTTTCTTTCGGACTGAGCTCCATTTTATTTATTAAGTATTTCTGTTAGAAAAACCAGAAAAGAATTTACCAGAACAAAACTATGCCAGCAGGGAAAACAAGTTTCACGCGCTGAGGAGCAGTAGGACCAAGCGTGCTGGTTTAGGTAATGTCTGCGCTGCGGTGATGCTGCTGCTTCCTCAATTATCCAAAGGTTTGACATTTTCTGCTGCAGTAATTCCCACAGTGGGGTCCAGGTAGCAGCATGGCTCTTTGTTAGGACTGTCAAGAAAATGTTTTTTTTTTTTTTTTTTTTTTTTTTACTGCCTCTGACTGAAATAATGAAAGTCTGCTGTGATGTATCAATACTGCTGCCAAGTTTCATTCCTCCTGTGTGATGCAGATGTTGTTCTGCTGGTGTTTGCTTTGGGAAAAGAAAACAACACACAAAGAAAAAGTCAACTAGATGAATTTGTTGATGGCTTAATCTGAATTTACTACAGTATCACATGTGACGAATATCCATTTATTCACCTGTGCTGAAATGTCTTTATCTGTTTCCGAGAGAGTTTGAGCTATTTTCCTTTAAGCAGGTGTTATGTTTGGCCAGTTTTTTTACACCTTCCATATTAATATCTTCAAAGTTTTTCTTTTTTTATGCTTTCATTTATATTTTAGAGTAAAAGAAATTTGAATGATAAACCTTACACATAGCTAAATATGAACACCATTGCCATGGCTTTCTGTGACATACAACCTCAACCAAACATTAATCATTAAACCATAATATGCTCTGTAAAACATTCACTATAACCGTTGTAGGTAAGTTTAAGTGGTTGTAAAGAACATAGTCACTCAGGTTACAGCAAACACCAGATCAAGCAGAGAAAACATATTTGGTGAGAACACTGAGTTAACTCTACAGCTGATTCATGTTCCCCTACATTAGTAGATAGAGACTGATCACAACAGAAGGCTTCTGAATGCACTTCACCTCATGGAAATGTCTCCGTGGTATCAAGTTTACATTCTGTGAGAACAGCAACAGCTGTAGTGATTTTCCAGATGCAGCAGAATGAAAGAACAAAGTCTTTGAGGAGAAGGAGATGTTTGCAGGGACTTGTGATTTGTATCTTAGGAAACCAACACTGAAATGCCAAACAAACTAAAATCTTTGATCTGTCTTATCAGCTAGACTTATGTGATAAAGAGATGTTAATTTTTAGAAATTCTGATTAAAGTCACAGCTCTTTTAAAAACTAACTAAAAAAAAAACCCAACAACGTTTTTTCCCCTTTTGTACTTGTAACTTTTAACAGGGAAAAATTCACCACATTCATCAGGAACATAGTACAAAGTATGCAAAGTAAGCATTTTGCAGTATAAATTATATCCAGACAAGAGATTTTATTAATTCGTTCATTCGTTCGTTCATTCATTCATTCATTCATAATCTGAACTGCCTAATCTAATCAAGGGTCGTGGGGCAGCTGGAGCCTATCCCAGCAGCCTTCAGGTGTGAGGCGGGGTAGACCCTGGACAGGTCGCCAGTCCATCGCAGGACAGAAGATTTCATTTAATCATACTCAGTGACACTGTGTTATTTGTAGTAGTAAGGAACTGAATAATGACTTAAAAGGTAGATACTTTAGTTTATTAATAAAGAATTCTGGAACCTGACATCATAAAACAAAGAAAAAGCAAAGGTCTAACAGGAAATTGTCATTTGAAAGACTTGTCTACTCTGGCTGAGCGTCAGCCCAACTCCCAAAGTCAGCTTCAGCAAGGTGGGACTTTAATCAATCACTGCCTCTTAACACTGAGTTTCACACTGCAGACCTGCCACATGAACACACATCTGGAATAGAAGCACATTAGGAATCACAAACAGTTTTGGAAAGCCCCTTTTGAGTTTAGGCGACCCACAAATCTTTTAACAATCGCAGGTTTTCCTGAGCCTGTGCTGAATAAGTGTGTTTAATGATCTTATCATTATTTTCTGTATTAGAAACAGTCAAGAAGAACTAATGCCTAAAAGGTCCTGGAAAATACTATTTTACTTCAGTTTTAACATAACCCAAATGCAATTCAAAGGTTGAAGCAGCAATGAAGCTGATGAAGACAAGTGTGCAAACTGAGAAAGACTTTCACAGCTTAAGTGTGGAACTTCGGTGATGGCGGTAAATCCTTGGCTGTTGTTTCCAGTAGTGCAGCACCCTTGTTACATGACAGGAACACCTTCTGAGCTGACTCCCAATCCTAACAGTCAGAGGCAGTTAGAAACGTGAATGGACTGTAAACCACTGTGCAGGATGTATGAGATGGAAGTTTATTTATTACTCCCCTCCTCCATCCATTTCTTTTTACTTGAAAGCATTTGTGACCAAAACAACAAACTGTACTGAACTGTTTTCTTCTTGTTTTTCTCTTGCAGATGTAAGATAGAACAGAATAAATATGATTGAAAATAAAATCACATCTTTTAAAGTATTTATTTCAAATTTGACAGGCTCAGGACAAAATAAGAAAAAATGGTCTTGTTGCTGCATTTGTGTAACCAGTGTTTATACTAAAGGTTACCTATGCTGTATGTGTTTGTTGTCTTCATTTAAACATTGATCATCCAATGAACTTCTGTTAGTCTTGGTTTCGGGCGTCTGCATCCTCTGTGGTGACCAGGGTGTTACTGGGATCTCTCTGGGATAAAAAAAAGTTTGAGGAAAGACAGGACTGCAGACTTGTTTCAACCTTTTCTCTGACTTTGCTGCTGTTCCACTTTTCTTCTGTCTCTTCTCTTTTATATTGAGAGCTTTTCCATATCTCATTTAAAAAGCAATTTTAACATGAATCTTCAAGGGCTGACAGCACTGAAAAATGTTGCATTTCTAGGAACTAACTGAGTCAGCTAACACTCATGCCCAGTTAGTTCTTGGCAATTCATTAGCATCAACCAAGTGAGTTTTGTTCTAGCAGGTAAGAAAACCTCAATGCACCATAAATAATTGCAGCAAAAAAATGCATTGCATTGTATTGTATGTATTTTAGATGTGGTTTTTATACTAAGAAACTTTTCATTGTTATTTAGTGTTTAAGGACAAGTGGTGGAAGTTTCTTAGTTATACTTCTGACTCCTTCATGAAAATGCATCTGTATGTCATATGTTTTGTCTTATTTTTCTTCTCTTTTTCTTATTTATTTTGTTTTTCATATTTGAAATAAACACTCTCAAATCCTCTCCAAATGATCTTTTATGAAAGTGCCAGAGATGTATTAGAGAAAGCATTCGACAGTGACAAAGATTCTGTTTAGTTCTGATGTACTCTTGTGGTAACTACTGGGATTATACTTTCACCTACTTCTGCATTGTCTTACTTCTGACACAAAATGGCTACATCAATTTTTTAAATTATTTTAAATAGAGAAAAGTGAATTTGTTGATCTTGACTTAAAGAATAACCTGTCGGTCACAGTGGAGTCACTCTGTCTACCACATGGCTTTTTCATTTTGGTTAGTGCCATTTAAATCAAACTGAAAGCTTTCTCAAGCTACTTTCCAAACAGAAAGCCAACATCCCTGGTGTTTTGGACCCAAATATATAAAGTTGATTTGTTTCATTAATACTAAAATGGAATATTTCTAAGAATACTGCGTTTTCAATACATTATTTCGATGTTGGAAAAGTAGTCAATACTTTTTAAAAAAATCGACTATGCTTTATGCAAATACCTGGGGGCTTTAAGGTTCTGCAGAAAACTACTCAACTTCCCAGTACTTTTTACCAACTCTAAAAAAACAGAATTCAAAGTTATCTCTCCAAAAGACAAATATAAACAAAAAAAAATTTTCATTTAAAAAAAAAAAAAAAAAAAAAAAAAAAAAGTGTTTATTTATGCACGTTCACGTGTTGATGATGCTAAAAGCCAGAAATCAGGAAAGCATCGCCGGTCACGTGACGCAACTTGGGGCGGGGCTTACATGTCTCAGCCGGCCAATAGCAGCGCAGCAGCGGTCCAGGTCCCGGCAGATCCATGGGGGGAAAAAAATCGTGAAGAGACGGAATAACGGTGCACGCCAACGTGTACGGAGCTTTCCCCCGCATTTAAGCGCACCGCATCCGCGTCTCCTGCTGCGATGAAGACGTGAATTCATGGCTGCGAAGACGGACGCCGTGAACGCGTTTTGGGGCTGAAGAAATCAAGCGGTCCACCATTGTCTGCGGGAAAAACATAAGAATGGCCTGGATGTGGAAGGTAAGAGGGGGTTTCTGTCCAACACGTCCCTGTAGAGAAAACGGTGAAGCAGACTCATGAATCCTGAAACGTGGCCAGTTTTCTGTCAGTGAATGTTTTCTGCAGAGTGAAATGTGAGAGCAGCATGTGGTGGCGGTGATGATGCTCTGTGGAGGATTCACCTTCCTTTGGTTTGTGTCCGCCCCCCCCCCAAATATTATTATTATTTATTTATTTATTTCTCTGTTTGTTTGTTTAATTGAAGGCCCACTTCCTGATTTGGGGCTTGTAATGGAAAGCAGGTCTCAGTGTTTGTGCTCATCAGGCTTGTTCAGGACAGACAGGCTGGAACAGGCCAAACATCTGTGCACACAACATCCTTTAAGTCCAGGTGTTCACATGATGTTAGACAGCCTGCAGGGTTGTTGGAAAGTTCCCAAACATGTCTCACCTTAAATAACACTGAGCTTTAAGTAGGTTAAGTTAAATGGGACACAAGATGATGCATTTTTATAATAAAGGTTTAAAACTAACATTAATTGCCAATTGTTCAATTCAATTTTTGACCTATTTCCCAGTTATTCAATGTAAAATGTCATGAAATTACAAAAAGCAAAAAACAAAAAAACAAAAACAAACAAACAAAAAACCAAAACAAAAAAAACAACACCAAAACAAAAAACATTCATCAGTTTCATAAAGTAGTAACATTTTACTCTGAAAGGCTGGGGTCACACATGATTGTAACCACATCCTGAAACTATCAATGTTCGTATCAGTTTCCCAAAGGCCAAGTAAACTTTTTAAAATCCTTGTTTTGTGAAATTAACAGTGGAGAAGTTAAACATATCTTTCATTTATGCAAATGCATATTTATTTCTCACTTTGATGTTTTTGTTTATTACATGATGAGAAATATTGCCTATAATTATCAACGAATAGGACAGTTTAACATTTTTCAGGTGTTTTGTGCAGAAAAAAACTCGCATATTTCCCATTGAGATGCAGCTGGGAGCTTGACGTTAGACAGCTAAACCGATTACGTTCATCAATTTGTTTAGTCCGATATGGTAAACAGCTCACTTCTGAGCTCTGCTGTCAATTGATGTTATGATGTTTGAATGGGTGTTCGCTCCTCACAGACATGCATTGTACTGGTTCACTCACTCCAACGCCTTCACACGCACATGTGAAATATGTCAACACTCCTACAGCTGTTGGTTATCATTATTATTGCACATGTGTGTGTTAACTTGTGTTTACCTGAATTTACCAGTTTTCCAAGTGGCTGCTCTTCAGATCTCAGTCTGTATGATCTCAATATCAACTAAAACAAGATTGTCATGGTTGTAGGATTTCAAACTTGATTACACAACACCTTGCACATGTTAAGTGTTTCTTTCTCTTCAGTATAGTTATCTTACATTCTTTATCTTAGACATGTCAAAAACAGGAGATCTGTGCTTGTTCATTCCACATCTTATCCTCATCATTATTGTAAATCTGACGTGTTATAAGTTTGAATGCTTGTTTCTTTTGAAAAAAATACACCATAGTTAAAGTTCTGGGCAAAGTGAACTCAGTTAACAACTCAGTGAAAGTAAATTGAAACATGCGTACACCATTTTGATTGTCTACACCCCCCCCCCCCCCCCCCAATTGTTTTAATGACCAACAGACAAGCTAGTGTAAACTTTTTGGTCTCTCTCACAAAGTACAAACACACACACAGTTGTTCCAGTGTCTCCAAAGATGGCCACAAAAGCAGATTGACAAAATATGGAACTTTTTAAGAGTGTAAAAACAGTATGATGTTAGTTTTAAGCAGCAGCTCTGAGTGTAAACTGAAGATGTGCTCATGTGCTGGTTGGAGGAGGAGCTGGGTGCTGGCTGTCAGCAGGAGGGCTGTGCCATGCTGTCCAACCAGAGGAAACACATGTTGCCATTGATGCTGTTGTTAATGCATATTTAATTTATGCAAATTTGTATCATTGATTAGAATCTTTCTCCTAAATTCCTCCATCCCTTCTTATGACAGAGACACCACCAATCTGTCCAGGAAGAAATGGAAAGTATCGAAGTTTTTGACTTTTACTTCAACAAAGCCTGAAACAATGAAATTAATAACTAAATGATTCTTTAAAAACTAATTTCAGCATTAAATGCTGCAAACTTTGTCAGCACATTTCACACATCTTGCAGGCTCAGTTATGATATTACAAAAAAAAAAACAAGATAAAAGGCCACAATGTTTTCTAGTGAACTCTGGTTGAAAGCGTTGTAAGTGGAATAAGGTTTAATTACAAGAGAGAGAAAAATAAAAAGTGTGGTGGTGAAAGTTCATGCTTTGTTATCCATTTGTCCTCAAGTGCTTTTCTGCTCATTTCATGGCGTTACTACGGAAAACATAAAGACCCAAAAATCCTTTGATTTTACAGTTTCTTCTGTAGAGTCCTTGAGAATTCATAAGTGCTGAGATTGTAATTCAGCTTTTTGTCTGTTGCAGCAGGGAAACACACTCGATGGCTCCAGGATCAGAGGGAGGGCAGGTTCACACGGTTTATCATGGAAAATAAAGCGATTTATGTAGATGAAAAGTTTTTAATTTTTTCCACCACGAAAAGTAAGTGGACATGCTGCTGTGTTCAAGAGCAGATGTCACAAATTGCTTCATAATAATAATAGGAAATAAAAACAGATAGACTTTAAGTAAATAAAACATGATACATCCATCCTTTTTCTTAACCGCTTTTCCCAGTTAAGGGGTCGCGGGGAAGCTGGAGCCGATCCCAGCAAACATCCTGGACAGGTTGCCAGTCCATCACAGGGCCACACAGAGAGACAAACAACCATTTCTGTTTGGCTTTGTCATTTGTTCATTTTAATTTTCACACATGAACCCCTTAACACCTAAATTTATTTACAAACAGCTATTTACAATTGTATAAAAACAATATAAATAGAGGAGAAATTCAGAAAAAAAGCCTGGAATAAATTTTAAAAAAGATATTAAAGAAATTAAATTAACTGTGATTTTCCAGTCACATTGACCACTCAAAGCTCTTTACACATGTTGCATTCAGCTGTTCATATACACACTCGTACTCTGATCGACACTTCAGGGTTCACTGCAGGGTTCAGTGACCAAGGTCACCAAGGCAGGTTGTCAGGAAGACCCTGGAATTGGTCCAGCAACCTTCAGCTGGCAGGTCTGAGCTACAGCCTTTTGATAATCGCTAACAGATAAAGATTTATAATAAATAATTTAATACATATATGTAAATGAATGCAAACATTCATTCATTCATTTTCCGAACCGCTTATTCCAATTCAGGGTCGCGGGGAAGCTGGAGCCTATCCCAGCCGGCTTTGGGCGACAGGCAGGGTACACCCTGGACAGCTCGCCAGTCCATCGCAGGGCTGAATGCAAACATATAAATAAATAAATTTGCAAGATGAAAAGAAAATATACAATTGACAGAAATGTTTTTATAAAAAAGTTTGTACCCAGGTGCCAAAGAGTTAAACTTCATTCATATACTTTAAAACCTCTCGTTCATCACACACACACACACACACACACACACACACACATACACACACACACACACACACACACACACACACACACACACACACACACACACACACACACACACACATATCCTCTTCTTGGTGTTAAGAAGGAAAAAACCCCCAGGAAAATAATCGTTCAACAACATTTTGCTTCAGAAACTTTGAAGTTAACTTGCGTCTTCTGGTTCAGGCGGTTCTTTTTTTTTTATCTCAGACGTCAGTTAATTTCACACTAGATTTGACACAGTAGTGTGTTGATGTTTATATAAAAAACAAATATAATTACGCAGTTAAAGAAAATGCAATCTGTCAGTGGACGCGAGTGAATAAACTGTAGCTTTTGCATGAAAACAATGTGAAACATTTTAATTTCTGCCTTTAAATTTTGATCTTATTTTCAGAGTCTCCATATTGCAGCTATCATGACAGTCACAGCATCATGATGATGGAGGTGTGTGAGGTATTATCAGTGTTTTTCAACTGCAAAAATACTAACTTAGCCTTCTACTTGCGCTTTGAAACAGAAGCAGAGCTACACAGTAAATATAAATTATAAATAATATAAAGATAAAACTTAAAACAAACATGTCCTGTTCATAAACTTATACTTACGGAGAAAAAAAAAAACATAATTTGTAACCCTAAGAAAAGTATTTTTGTTGGAATTTGATGTAAAAATCCTAAATGAGATGTGTAAAAACACAAAATACCTGCATAAAGACATGAAAAACTTATTTTAACTGTAGAAAAAGCCCCTCAATATAAAACCAAAGAAAAGTGAAGTTGTCCAAACATTGATATAAAGTGATATTTTTATTATTTCTTATCATACTAATTTGATACATCACTTTTGTGACGTTGTGATATTGGAAACGAATGGCCTGGTGCATCCTGTGCTGAACTATCTTGCTCTTGTATTTGGAGAATCTGAACAGCTCTTATCCTGGCAGCTGCTCTGATACTCTGAAGTAATTTCATTCTGTTAGGTAGATTTTTAGGTAAAATAGAAAACAAGACCCAACCCATGCACTTTGTTCTTATGTGGTTTGAGTAGAATGAAAAAAGGTAAGTGACCCCAGTGGATGCTGGTAAAGGCAACACTGGTAGTTATTGTAATTCAGTAAAAAAAAAAGTAGTTGTCCTTGATTGTTCCTTGAAATGAACTGAGAGGTTTTTTCAGCTGTAGTGGACGTCAATAGCAGCAACAAAAAATGAAAAAAAAAAGAACTGCATGGAATATTTTAATCTCTGGGAATATCTGGGATATTGTGTAATATTTAGAAAAATACAGGTCAGTCCCATGAATGTGTTCCAGTTCAGACCGGAAACAGCTGGTGAATCATATCATTTTAATCTTTGCTGGAGCAGATTTGATATATGCAGCTGTATCCATTCTTACCAATAGGCATCAAGCCCTCTGTATTTGTATGTATGCATGGATGTATGCATGCATACATGCCTTTGTGTTGCTTGGAATTGACTGTGTTCATTCACTTTGTCTTATTCACATCCTCTAAACGTAAATTAAAACAGACAATGGAACCCTGGCCTCATGGTTTAATGGGTCTGGATGTCTTGCAGTGGCCAGAACAAACAAAAAAATTAAATTCCCTGATAATTGTTTTGAGAGTCTGCCAGGACACCAATGCAATGCTTATATAATAATCTCACAAATGTTAATCAGGTGTAGCTGAAAGGTCTCAGTGAACCAGTCATCACACTGCTCTCCAGCGTCACTGTGTTAACTGGTTGATTGGTTGCAAAAGTAAACATCTGCAGAAACAACAGCTTCTGAAAAACAGCAACAGTTTGCTTTCATATGATCTTGTTTGTTTTTATAACGTCTGCTGTGGCTCTTTGTGGATTTTCTGCTTTTCTGTGTGGATTATGAGTCTTAGCAGTAATGGATGTATAAACTGAGGCATTGCTGTAATTGGTAAGTTTGTGTTTTCCAACAATATATTTAGTTAAAACTTGTTTTCTGGCTATTATTTTGAGCATGCCACAAGTAACTTCCAGACAGCCAACAAGAGAAAATGTGAATTATTTTAAGTGAACCATCTTGGTTGCATAGAGGTAAAACATGTACCAGGCACCAGTTCTCCATTTCTGTCCATTTACAGCTGTTCAACATGAGAGTAGAAGGAGGCCATGGAACTGAATCATGCATGAAATGGTGAAATGCATACAAGAAATCTAACATTTACATTTGCTCTAAATAGGAATTTGTGGAAGTCCACCGTTGCTCCTCGTAGATCTTATGTTTTACCATCTTCACTGCAGACTAAACCAGATTTTCTTGTGTTTTATGACTATTCCTGCTCAGCCAAGCGATCAGGACAGATTAGTTCAGATATCAGTATGAAATGCAGAAAACCCAGAAATGTCCAGAAATGTTGTGGTTTTTGCACGTTTTCATCGCAATCGTTTAGTTTAACTCTGTGGACGACAATATTTAATTTCAAGTTACCGTTTTTTTTCCCTAATTTATGTTCCTGTTCTTACTGTCTGAGTCATGTTAAAGTGGAACTATTATGTGCATTTCAGGCTAATTTATTTTTATTTCTGGGACCAGAATGGCTGGGATTGATCGAGTTATTGTCACAAATCGCTTTATTTACTTCAGACCGACCCTCTCCGTAGGCTGTCAGATCAGCCTGCGGGCAAAATGAGTAGATTGAGACTCTTCCGCATTAAGCCCCGCCTCCCGCCACTGCACTACATCAGGAGCGCGCACCACACCTGCTTTCGCCGTCATTGTAACATCTCATAAACAAAAGATTAGGCTAATATGAACTCAATAAAAAAAACAAAATACAATGTCAACACATAGCATACAGCCCTACATGTTGGAACCTGAATCAGACCCTGAAAACAAAGTGGAAAACAGCAACCCACAGCAACGAATGCAGCAGGATGTCTCTCTTTGGTAAACTCACCAGCCATCGTTGGAAATAACTTTATCCCACGTTTTCCACCCGCCTGATGTATTTGTACATGCCCTTGTTAACCAGTAGAAGGTAACCAATCACCGAACCTTATCCCCCGGGACGTCGCAAGGATTTCCATGTAGAAAAAACTCTCTAAAACGACGCGTTTTTTGTTGCCATGGAAACCGAACGGAGAGAGTGCTGAAACTCAAACGTGTTTAGGTGATAAAAAACAGTGCCGTTCACATGTCTGATGAGGATTCAACACTGTAACACTGTAGAAAGCTCAGAAAACTTGAAATACCATAATAGGATCCCTTTAAGTTACTGTTTGTTAGTTCACCCCAGTGAATATAGTTTGGTTTTATAAAACGTAAAAGTTAGAAGAAATGTATGTTTTTGTAAATATACTTACATTCTTATCAACCACAAATCTTGGTATATGTATTTTTATTTGAAAGTTTTCCACTCAAAACATTAAGTAGATAAAATGTTGTATAATGAATTTGCCAGTTATATGGTAAAAACTCATTAAGATGTGAAAAAACATTTCTTAATCCAGCAGTTTGTAAATACGAGCAGTTTCTCTTGCAGGAGGCTTGCAGGGAGAGCTTTGGTTCCAGGCTTACTCCTGGTTTTGTGATTTAACAAAGGTGTACAGTAAATAACAGGGATGCTGCTATTTCTTCTAACCACATATGGCAGAACAAGGCCAGAGCAGGCAGTTTTAGTGACAAGGTCACCAGCAACTAAAACAGAAACTGACTAAAGTTTCACATGAGCCGGTCGACCCAAACAAACTTGTATTTGAGTGATTTTGTAACAACTCCGAATGTAGAGAGCACTACTTCTTGTGTTTCTTGTCTGAGTCTTTCTTGTCCCGTGTGAGTGTTAGTGCAGAAAGCAGGGTGATAAAGTGCTCCGTCACAGTTTTTTGGGAAAGCACAGGGCCCTGACAGGATGCTGACTAAGCCTGATACTCTGGTTTATCTTTAAGCCGTCATCAAATTTGTACTTACATCCCTTTTTTTTGTCACTGTCCTTTTTTTTCTGTTTCCGCTTCTAGATTTAGAAGTTCACAGGTGACTCTTGGGAATCTCTTGCTCTGTCTCTAGTTTGATTTTTGCAGAAGAAATACAAAAAATGAAATAGGTTGCTTCTTAAAACCTTATAGATGAAATTTTCATGGCTCCAACCTACTTCAGCAATGGTTTAGTTGTCATCTCAGGTGTAAATTCATCATGTGGCAGGAAACCAAAACCAGGTGAATAAATACTGGCATAAAATCTTTGTGTAATCTTTGCAGCGACGCCTTATTTCTGCATAAATGTTTTATTTTAGGAATTTTGTATAAGAGTGGAATAGGCTGATAGCATTCTGATTTTGGATGCGTTTCTTTCAAATTACTTTCAAAAAACTTTTCAGCAGTTCCAGATTTATAAAATGAGAAATAAGAAACTAAATAATTTTTTAAAAAATGTTTGTGATGTGTCTAAAAAGTAAACTAAACCATTTGGTTCTGTGTTTGCACCTCTGGAAGCAGCTCATCTGAAAACATAGAGCATTATTTGTTTTGATTGGGGTTGATCAATATGTTTGATCATGTTTTATGTTAAAATGGAAAATTTGTCAACAGACAGTGATTACTTGGTACAGCATGAGGGAAGAACTGAATGCTTATTTACCCGTCCTGTCGCTGTAAGGCTCTAGGGCAGGCTAGAGAGCCATTTCTACTGCTGTACCACCTAACAAACACAGAAGAGCCACAAAACCTTGATTATTCTAAGTAATTTATACCCAAATAAAACTTTTAACATTTTATAGTTTGTTAATAGTAGAAAATACCAAAGCTTCACATATTTCTACACAACAGGGCTTTCTGGGCATCATCATCATCATCGCTCACTTCATCATAAATGACTGAGGGTGCTGAAGCTGCATCAGTTTGATGAGTTTGTTGTCATTTTAATGGTCCGTCCTTCATGTCTTTGCAGAGAGAGACATACTTTTTATTTTCTGAACAATTTTACTGATTTATCTAAGGATAGATTCTCTGAGATTTTAGTGAATGATTCTTTCATGCTCTCTCCATTTCTGAACGGCCTTATAATCCCCACAGTTTCCAGCCTGACCTGTAGCAGGAGTTGGGTTTTATGAACTGGATGCACGTGTTTGTTTTCACTGATCAGCTTTCCCTAAAATCGCTTTCTTTTGCTCATCTTTTTTCAGCCTGGTACTTTTCAGAAAATACTGTGTGTTTATGGTGGAAATGTCTTTCAATGCTACACTTTTTGCTATTTGCTGATTTCCTGGCACGGATCAAGCATACAGATAAGCCAGCATGACTGGCAATGACCATAAAATAATCTATCCAGGCAGAATTACACTCTATTTTCTAGGGGTGAGAAAATTGAATCAAAAAATCAAATATCGGGATTTTTTTTGCTTCACAATTTTAGAATCGATTTTTTTTTGTTAAAAAAATCTATTTTTTTAAATAAATAAATAAAAAAATCATTATAAAATATTTGTCATTTTTATTGTTTTTGTTGATCTTTTTACTGGTCTTCTTGGGCATTATAGCAGCAGAATGATGGTCTGGCTACTGTGTTGTTTTTTCATCATTGAAATCAAGAAAAATGACAAGCAAAAAAAGGTTTTGTACATTTTTTTTTGTTGTTTTTAAGTCTAAAATATCAGCAATATTGAGCAATCATGAGAATTTAAATGTAAATCGAAGCGGTACCCAAAAAATCAGAATCTAATCGAATCGGGACTAAAGCATATCGTCACAGCCCTACTTATTTTCCTGTAGAGCCAGAGAGGAAAGGATGAAGAGCCACAGGTTGCAGACCCCTCAACTAGCCAGCATTTGGCCTACTTCAGCCTTTTCAGACATAAGATATGAATTCTTAATATCTTTTAATAATGTATGAAAGAACCAGCTTTTGGTCGAGGTGATGTTTACATTAATGTGCTGCATCTGGATGTGCCAGCGACGGCACATCAATTTATGAATATTGGTGAAGCAATAAGAGATCAAATTAAATATTAAAAATAAATTGAACTGTTTTTCTACCTAAAATCAGCAAAACAGAGACTGAGAAACAAGCCGGGGTCCTGCTCCTGAGGGTCCCACAGCAGTCCACCTTAGTCAGATCCATCGGACTGAAGGTGTCATTTTGACAAATCAGTTCCTTCTGTATTGTGTTGTTTTTTGTATTTATTTAATTCCCCCTCTTTTTAGTTTATTTTAGTTATGTATGCATTATCCACGACAAGCCATGCTTATGAGAGAGAGCAGCATTGTAACAAGCATTCTTTCAAAACATCTCCCAGATGTGGAGCTTGTTCATTACAGAGCATGGCTGTCCATTCATGTAAACATATCTGTATTGTTTTCCTTTAAAAGTGATGCCGCCTGGGATGTAAGACTTAAACCTTTTACTGAAGCAGGGAACTTAACTTAGTCTTTGCTGCGGGAGAACAAACAACCCATCATGTGACAGTTTACGATGAAAACATCCTTTTTCTTAAACGGATCCTATTATGGTATTTCGAGTTTTCTGAGCTTTCTACAGTGTTACAGTGTTGAATCCTCATCAGACATGTGAACGGCACCGTTTTTTATCACCTAAACGCGTGTTTGAGTTTGAGTTCCAGCACTCTCTCCGCTCGGTTTCCATGGCGACGAAAATGCGTCGTTTTAGAGAGTTTTTTTCTACTTGGAAATCCTTGTGACGTCCCGGGGGATAAGGTTCGGTGATTGGTTACCTTCTACTGGTTAACAAGGGCATGTACAAATACATCAGGCGGGTGGAAAACGTGGGATAAAGTTATTTCCAACGATGGCTGCTGAGTTTACCAAAGAGAGACATCCTGCTGCATTCGTTGCTGTGGGTTGCTGTTTTCCACTTCGTTTTCAGGGTCTGATTCAGGTTCCAACATGTAGGGCTGTATGCTATGTGTTGACATTGTATTTTGTTTTTTTAATTGAGTTCATATTAGCCTAATCCTTCTGTTTATGAGATGTTACAATGACGGCGAAAGCAGGTGCGGTGCGCGCTCCCGATGTAGTGCAGTGGCGGGAGGCGGGGCTTAATGCGGAAGAGTCTCAATCCACTCGTTTTGCCCGCAGGCTGATCTGACAGCCTACGGAGAGGGTCGGTCTGAAGTAAATAAAGCGATTTGTGACAATAACTCGATCAATCCCAGCCCTTCTGGTCTCAGAAATAAAAATAAATTAGCCTGAAATGCACATAATAGTTCCACTTTAAACATTTGCATCGAGCTAGCAATCACATTGCCGTGCATCAAATCAGCGGCAGACAGGAGCAGCTGAAATGCTTGCGAGCTCAGGTTCCTTTAATCCTTTTCTCTTACCCGGTCGAATCAGAATGATACCGATCAGATTGAGTCGGATACTTTAAATTGCATTATTATGGTGCAGAATCACAATCTCAAGGATTTTTCTGAACATCCAATAAGAGCCTCTTTGACAGAAAAGGGTTTTTACAGAAAACCACTGGAGGGGGCGGGACGGTTTAAACTTGATAGCAACACATGCAGCTGCTGTCAGATTGAAGGAAAGCAGCAGATGTATGAAAAAAGCTTTAAAGTATTGTTTCCAGCCATCCGGAGAGTTTAAATCTAACATCAATTTTTACCTTTTTTTTTCCGTCTCCAAACTAAAAATGCCTTGCTGTTTAGCAACTAAGAGCCGCTCTGTGGGGTTTTTCTGTTGAAAACAACACAATGAGTGCAGTGGGAATGAGGCAAAGCGTTAAAGTCCCAGCTGAATCTCTAAACAATGCAAAGCTCTGTGAGGAAGAGCAGAGCTGCAATGTAACAGCGCTCCCAACGAACCCTGTCACTCTTCATACAAGTTTCTTGTCTTTCAGATTCCACTTAGTTTCCACGTAGCGTGAAAAGAAATCACATTTCAGTTCAGCTTGATCTGAGTCCACTTCCTGATTGAACGTCCTGAAAGACAGTCTTTGTGTTTGCTCTGCTTTCAGTCCATTCTCCAGGCCCCCGTTTGAGCCAACAGGGTACCATTTAAGCGTGTGAATGCTTTATAATGGAAATGTGACCTACATGTGTTGTGCAAACACACTGACATTCACATGCTGCCGCAGAAGCTAGAGCAAGGTTAGCTTATTCACAGTGGGCGATAACCTCCCACCGCATTAATCCACAGTGGTAACTCGGCCAGCGGCGGACGCTTCACTCTCGAAGGGATTCTTATCAGCATCTGGGAGGGCTTTACTTGATCTTACTTAGTGCTGTTAGTTGTGTTATTCACATCGTCTGTAATCCTGCAGTGTTTAATCATGTGCCGCTTTGCCAGTTCAGGCTGCTTGGACTCTGTCAGACAGGAGCCCAGCTACCAGTCAGTGCTATTGGACAAATCACTAAGAAAAGACCCTCAGAATTTAATGAAAGGGTTGATATGGCAAGCTACAAATTAAGTTCCACTTTGTAATTGCAGTCACGGTCAGCAGCCTGAAATTACATGCCACTCACTATCAACCTCTGGGCCACAACCCCTATTATTACTGTACATGCTTTCACAGAGAAACTGTGGTGTCAAGGTGGAAGCTTTACACTTTAATTACCCTAAAACAAGAGGAAAGTGAAAATTCATACAGGAAAGAAGTGGGTGCAGTCATTAATCTACCATTGTTCTTCTTGACATCAGAGGAAACATGAAAATCAATACAGTGGAGCATGTGGCTGCTTTTTCTTCAGAAAGTGAAGAATGTTGTAGCTTGTATTGACTGAAATTAAATGTTCACTTTCAGAATAGAAGGCAGCATAGTTTGACCTTTCAACTCCTTCAAATAAACCTTGATTTCGTC
This sequence comes from Telmatherina bonti, assembly GCF_933228915.1. Taxonomy (NCBI): domain Eukaryota; kingdom Metazoa; phylum Chordata; class Actinopteri; order Atheriniformes; family Telmatherinidae; genus Telmatherina; species Telmatherina bonti. Next base: position 13,088,850 of record NC_136625.1, read on the forward strand.
TTATTTTCATTGGGGGAAAAAACTGAACCTTGACACCCTAGAATGATGTATTTGACTTAACTTGAAGGGATGGGATATTTTACTCTATTTTATAGTTAACCTAGAGCCTCTTACCCGGCCAGAAGACCAAATTCCATGGTAAAGGCAGGACTTCGGGCAGGTAAAATTAACTTTATGTTAATTCTAAACACACAAATGAATAATTGTTACCAAAGCAGCATTCATCCCATCAAAAGTTCAGCTCACCTCATATAAAGTAACACAGTCTCTGTTCATATAAAACATGGACAGAGATTGTGATGTTACACAAAGATTTTTGAAAAGCTGAATTGAAGCTCATTGGGCGGTTCCCACCGACGCCATCTTGGCAGCATCATGCATGTCATCATTCCCAGAAGATACGGAAATGGGCAAGGAGCTAAGAACTAGGCGAGGTAACCTGGATCTGATGGTAGCTAACCAGCTAACGGAGGTAGGCGGGCTAAAGATGAGGCGGGCTATTAGCAGCTGTGCTACACTCTGACTTCTTGCCACCGTCACTCAAAAGACACGTACCTAATTATGAAGAACTTCAAGATTAAAAAACATCTAAACAAATTGCTCAGGTAAACCTATAAAACCTGAAATGTTATTTTTTAACATTGTGATGGGGTTCCTTTCACAGCCCCTCGTCGGTGAGGGGGGGGACTAAACTTTTTGCCACTCCCCTTTCTTATCGCTGGAGGTTGCCTCTTGGTGCAGGGTTTTCTGGTTTAAGCATGTCACACAATTAACTTGAAAAAAACTTTATTCTTTGTTTCATTTGGTCAAACAATTCCTTTTTAAGTTCTCTGTCTTGACATGTGGTGATGATTCATATTAAGACAAGACATAAATGTGTTATCGTGTTTACTGCAAGCGAGCCATTAGAGCAGATAATATTGTTATGAGAGACTGACCGCCTCCCACGTTAAGTTTAATATGAGCTGTAACTGTAATCAGGGCGTCCCCATTGGCCATCTGACATTTTCATCTTGAATCAGCTTCTGCAGCTGTCGAGTTGTGATCCGTGCTGGTACGGTTGCTGTTCTTGTCTAATCACACAAGTAAATCTTGCATTGAATGCTCTGCATTTAATCCATTTATATTTCCATACCTGTACTTTTTAGTGTGCTGCTTATTGTAAAAAATGATTTAACTCTGGTTTTATCATTTTCTCTCAGGTTGCAAATAAAGTTTGAAAGATTCCCGTTAATATTCTGTCCAAATTTTTTTCTTTTGTTTGTTAAAAGAAGCTGCATTGCTTTCCAAAAAGATATGGACTAGACAGCCAGTAGGGAAAAAAGGAGCCAGCTAAGGGGGAGTGAGGGCATGCCCTTCAGAGAAAATTAATTACTCCCAATTATTGCACATCATAATTAGTTTGCCTACGTGATTGCAAATGTAATGAATTATTGGAAAGCAGCATTAAGCATCTTTTGGATTTTAGCCCACGCACACTGTAAATAGAAATAATAATTTAAAACCATGATTATTCTTTACTAAGCGACACAGTTGTAATTTAGAATCTTTACACCCTAATTATTACTTTTGATAAATTCATTATTAATGTCAAAAACCAAACCGATGCGACAATAATGGTTAATGCATTGTGTCCTTTTGGAATATAAATACATGCTTTAATAATGAAAATGCATGAGGTTATTTTAAGTGAGGATATAATTTAATTTATTCCTGCGTTTCATTCAGGCTTTGTACTGATTATAGAATATTTATAAATGCATGCGTATTAATATGCTCACTTTAGTTTAGGAATAAATCACTTCCTTTGTTGCTTTGTTGCAGCTTGAATATATTTTGCAGCCAATAACAGTCAAGTTCAGCACATTTTTTCATGAAATAGTAAAATTACTGTTTTAAACTATGTCCTCTATGTTGTGTAGCAAATATGTTCATGATAATTGCTTTTTGATATTTTCACGTCATCACATTTGGTTTTACCTTATATTTTATACATTTGTGCTACACTTAAAGAACTAAATGTTTAGCATTTTGTTCATTTCATTCTGACGACACGACTGTTAACATGATTTGTGAAATATGCTGTTTTTGTTTAATTGCTATATAGTTAAAGTCCACTGTTTGGCATTATTATTCCCATGATAAAGAATTTTCATAGAAAACAATTTTTTCAAATGATAAAGTGCAAATGTTCAATATAATTCTTTAAAGTCTGTTGCATCTAAATGTCTGAAAACATTCAGAGGATCAGTCAGCCTTTGTCAGTATGTGCTGAATTGTTTTTCTATCTTTATAATTAACCCAATTGCCACATTTATCTTTTGCAAATTGCATTTTTAAACTGCATCCCTGAACTAAAGCAGATTTTCTTACTTTAATGCCGCCCCCCTAGAATCAGCTAATTCACCATCAGGCTTGCATCCTCTCTCTTCTCTGAGCCTTCTCCAGCCAGTAGAAGTCAGTCTGATGTTGACTCTTGGCTTATCTGTAGCTACTTTTTCTGTTTTTAACAATGCCTTCGTGCATTTCTTTGCTCCATCAGCTATGGTGAATCTTCCAAATAGCCAGTGTGTTGCTAGCTTGTGATGCGGTGCCTTAAAGCAAAGCATAGCTGTCACATGATGTGCCGGGCTGGAAAAAGGAGTTGTGAAGTGTGTTTTCTCAGCCCTGGGATACGGCAGAGTAATGACAGCTCCAGGAATGTACATAATAAATGAAAATGTGCCATCGAAATGAATAATAAGTCCTGACACTTGCTTTGAATATAAGAATGTTCAATATGAATAAAAAAAAATCCAAATGTCTTTAGTTTATACTGTTATGTTTAAGCTATCAGTGCATAATAATGTAAAAGTTGTTTTAGTTCAGCTCCTGTGTTAAAAGGTTTTCCATCAGTCAGATACAAACGTGAAGACGTTCTTACTTGGGTCCTTACGGCTTTAAATAGCTCTTAGTTTGATTCTGGTACTATAACAGTGCGTTTAGTCGTGTTTTGGTGACAGGATAACTGTCAGTAATTGTTAGTATACCTGTCTGAACCTCCTGCAGAAAAGAGACACTGAGCTTGTACGGCTCCTGAGAGCTTAAAGGGTCACATATTAACACGAGCCTGGTCAAGGCAGTTGGATTTCAGCTTTGACTTGTGGGTAAGGAATTAACAAGCGTCTGACTGAGCACAGTCCCAACACGGGGGCAAAGGTGCCAAGATAACAGTCCGCTGGTGGTTAGATGGCATCCTCCGGCCCTGATGGCTCCCTGGATGAGCCGTTTTCCACCATAACAGCAGTGGCGGAAATGACTAATACCGGATGGTGCCAATGTGTTAGTAGTGCCTGCTGCTGTAGTAGCTTACTGAGTGGAAATCATGATAGCTAGTAAATAAAAGTAAATAAATACCATTAAATAATTCTGTTTGAACAATTGCATCATTATGTTCATGCATCATTGTTTTTCTGCTGAACTTTAAAAGTGTTTTAGTGTAAAAAAACCCCAAAACTTTGTGATGGGAGTTGTATTTCAACTTTCAACAGCTTGATGAAAAGTCTTCATGTTGTTTGGTGAAAACAGTTTTTCACATCATGACTTCTATAAAACAGAACGCATATTGTTAATTCAAAGGGTTGGATCGGCAGGTCCTCGGCATTGTTGCTTCATGAATGTTGGAGCTGAATAAAGGCTGTGAATCACACCACTGCTAATGCTATCAGTTTACTTTGGGCTTTCTTTTGTACTTACATTGGTAAATATTATGATATTTTTACTGTGTTTGGAGACACACAGAGTCCTAAAGTCTAGACTTTATTCCTTTTTCTTTTATTTTATTCTGATTCACTCTGCACTTTATCTTATCTTTTAACATTTTATCTTCAGCACTTTGTTGCAACTAGCATTGTGTCACAGTGCTTTATACATAAATGTGAGTTGAGAAGACTGTAGTTCTCTGCTTTCTATTACTTAGGTAAAATCAGTATGTCGTTGAATATTATGATGACACTTGTGCCAAACATTTGTGTTTCCATGTTTTGATAGTTGCAGAAACAAGTGACTTTAAAGACAGATGTTTGGGTATAAATGTCTGAATTTGAGATTTGGGGAACAGCGACGGCCCTGCTGTGTACTACGTTCTCTCTGGAACTCCCTCGTCACATTTCAGTCATTGTCACATTTAGATTTAGATTAGACAAATTAGTCACATTTTAGGAGTTCATGGCCTCAGTTGGTGTTTTTTTTTCTCCAAACGTGAAGTGGTTACCGAGACAATCTCCAGCCAGTTGGATTCATTTGAGTGAGTTTCACTAATGCTGAATCAGGTTTGGCAAGACTCTCTTTGCACATTGTGTGGCTGGCAGGGCTTGTGAGCTTCTGTTCTTGGCAAGGTCCAGCTGCCCACTGGCTCAGTGGCAAACCAAAGCGACAGATCAACAGAGGCTGGTGAAGAGTTCTCTAGACCTTCATGTGGTATAGAGATGTTGTCCAAATGACAAGACTGGGATCAGTGATGCAGCTGGAGATGGAAGACTGATGGCAAATATTGTAGTTAACAGAAGAAAAATGTATATTATTTTTCTTTTAGCTGCAGCTGTTTTTTCTCCAACTCTGTTATCATTTTTTGAGCAAATCCCTTCTTTAGAGTCTCCGTTTAGTTTTGGTAGTTTTGTGAAATTTTCTTGACTTACTTACACCCTTCCTGGTGCTTTTTCCCCCCAAAGTATTTATTTCACAACATACAAGAATCCAGAGTAGTGAAGCTGAGTTTGATGCAGGCTGGGTCCGTCAGAGAGAAGCAGATAGCGTTGATCTTAGAGGCACGCTGCTGTGATCCCGTATGCATTTCCTCATCAGCTTTTCCTGACAGTGAGGTGGCAAAATCAGGCTCGGCTGTAACTCAGAGTAATGCCAGATTTTGTGCAGCTTCCTTCAGCTTTTAGTTTGCCCTTGAACCGAGCCTCTGAGTAAGCAGAAAATCCCTGTAATTGCATTAGTGTTGTCCAACTGCGAGCTGTGTGCCACGCCCACTCCCCCAAGCCCAGCTTTTTTAGCTTAATTTGACATATTAGGATTTATTTTCATCCCTCTGCAGAATCATGGCCAAACATACAGCATCAGATATTCCTTTCCAAGATCCCCGATTCAGTTTGACTGGAATATCAGTGGAAAATGTTCTGGCGATCCTTCCTGAGGATTACTGACCAAACCAGGTAATAAAAGGTTGCAGCGTCACAGCTACTTGCTCCAGTGGAAGCTGGAGATGCTCTGGTCTACAGCACTGGGGGGGCCGAGTGTCTCTGCCAGCTGCAGAGGCATAAATACAGGCTGGTGGTTAAATGAGGGAATTAAATAAAGACCAGTTTTTTTTCCTGACATAATCTGCAGTGTGCTCTGAAACATTCAGCTGCTCTGGTCATTTTTGTGCAGATTAAAATGCTGCTGTGCAGTCTGGGTAAGTTTGCATCGACTCAGTGAGGCTCATGGTTAAAACGGTTTGAATTAGTTGTTTTCTGATTGTTCTTTTAATTGATTCATATTGATCACCCTAAACACTGCAAGTGTTAAGTGTTTATTTTTATTGACCATAAAACTACCACCACCTCTCATACATGAAATGCCACCCACATGCCCCTCAAACCCCCTGACACCGAGCAGCTAAACTGGGGTAACACAAAGGCCGTATGGTGGCCTTTAATTCACTTGGCTGTTTGCTTGGTTTTGTTTTTCTCTTCCACATGTATGTCAACCTTATTAAAGCTGGTGTTTGAGCTCTTGCAGAACCTTCAACAATCTAAGAGGATTAATGAAAAACAAAGCTGAACTGGCAAATCATTTGAATGCTTTCATTATTAGAAATATGGGGGAAATTTCTGCTTCTGCAAATGAATAAGATGCAGATGACTCAAGTCTTTTTCTCCTTAAGCATAAAAACTCAGCATCAATACTCAGAATGTGCCATGATATGAGAATATGTCTCAAATGCAGTGTGTTGTTGATCTTATCCATCCAATCCTGTTTGTCCTGCAGCTTCAAGAGATAAGCGTAAACTCCTCCATGTGTCATTTCTTATGGCTGAGGCTCATTTGCTTTGTGTTGCAGGCTCATCCTAACAAGCTAAACAGGGATTTTGGCTGATGTGTTCCGTGAATCATTGATAATCAGACTAGGGCTGCTCGATTATGACTAAAATTATAATCACGATTATTTTGACTGAAATTGAGATCTCGATTATTTAACACAATTATCTAGTATTTTTAAACAACGCTGCGCGTCGTGGTATTCTAGACTCCATGTTGCGCATTATAACCGTCTAATGAACGGTTCGGAGTTGTTTAATCCACTTTTACCGCTTATATAGGAACTATTTTATGTTGGTCTGATGTACGTTTTATGCCAAACAACCGCTGTCAGGCTACAGCGTGTTTCTCTCATTCACCTGTTAAAAGACAGCTGATCTGAACCAGCTGATTAACGCGTTTCTATGGTAACGCCCCGTAACGGAGGGATATTACAGTGTTTAACTCGCCAAACTATGTGTGCATTTATATGAAAATAATGCAGCCAGTTCTCACTGACAATAGTATAAACTATGTTGTAATGAACTTCCACAACCTACTGCAGTTATTCTACATGGACCTGCAGCCGGAGCCGACTGAGTCTGGCCGTCTGGGAGTGCTTTAGGACGGGAGAGGCTCCCGCTGCTCGTTCCTGACAGTAACTGCAGAACAATATGTGCCTTCAAGTCAGTCGCCAATACACCAGAAAAGTCTCTAATAACTCCAGTAAAAGCTGCTAGATTTGTCGCTTTTAACAATAAAAATCGCCAGATTTAGTGACTACAGTGTCTGAATGAAACCAAAGCGGCTGTGGGAGGAGTTTACAGCACAGCGCTGCAATGCCAGAGACACTTGATTGGCAACTGAAGACAGCAGGAGAGGAAACTGCAAAGAGAAAAATAATCACACCCTTTTGTTTTTATGATCGTTGAAAACTCAGGTCGTCATTGAGATTAAAATCCGATTAATCACCCGGCCCTGAATCACACTGTCATTAATAGTTATGATTATTTTCATTAACAGTATGGGCTTTGTTGAAGCTTCACCTCTTTGCAACTAGAACACAGCATGTAATTATGTAAACTTGTAAAATCTTTTATAGCGTGAAATTTCCTATAATGTATTTATACAACCACTGATACAACTCAACCAGTAAACAGATTTTTTTTTTACTACTCTGAACAAGTTAAATTGACTGTAGCCAACTTTTTCTCTGTACATCTCAAACTTCTATTCCAAGTAGAAGTTTTGTGCTGCAGAAACTGCTGCAATAGACACCAGCCTTCAATGCGTTTTGTAGGCAACTGTCTGCTCAGCCTTCATCGTGTTTGCAGCTCTGGTGGTATAATGAAAGCGATGTGACGTACAGACAAGTCCTCCAAAGTTAAGAGAAACTCCTTTACTTCAGTGCAGATCAGTGATATGAGCGGGGAAAGAAAGACACTTCATCTAGGAAACTTTGCAGACCAGTAAGGAAAGGAGAAGTTGGATTAGACAAAAAGAAAGCAGTTTTTATATGTAAGCAAACTTAGCATTAAAAGAAAGGAAATTGTTGTTCGGCTGATTGTTTTTTTTCTTTCATTAATAATTCCAATTGGTGTATTTACGTAGTTGCAAAGCCTGATTAATCACGTTCACAACAACATATGAGATGTAAGTATTGTTAAGTCTGTGTAATAAGAAACACAGTTAAACATGAAGGTCGTACCCCACAAAATACATAAAATCCCCTAAAATATTCTCTTGTTGGTATTTATTTTTGTTTCAAGTTGATGGTATGTGTGATTGCTTCCTCAGTTACAAAGGAAAAATACTCACATTGGTTGTTTTACACTTTATTCACTTTTATCTGTCAGGTCCCTCAGAAATGTGGGGAAGATCCATATGCAGCCACAACGGCTGGTCATCAGACTGGTCATCATTCAGCTGTGGGACGGCATCTCATTTCTACAAGCAGGAGTTGTTTAAAGGTCAACCAGTGTGGTTATGTTAGTCACATACAGCAACTCGAGCTGATTCCCCTGCATTTCCACTGACAACAGGTCATTCCATCCCCTCTCCCAAAATACAGGAGGTAGAAGATCATGGCTCTGTAGAGGAGAATATTGTCACCCTGCAGGATGGGCTTTTCTGGGTTCTGGAGATATGATGGGATTGCCACTGGTTCCAGAATCTCTCTAGTATAATAGTCTGTCAGGCGTTAGGTGCTGGTCATACAGCTGTAGCTGAAACACACCTAGAAGCTCTTATATCTCTAAACAAATCTAAAAACCAACAGGAGAATATTAGAGGATTTTGTGACATTTTTTAAGGCACTTCCCACATGTTTAGCTGTGTTGCTCATTCCACAGAAGCCCAGCCTTTATAAACTATACCAGCTGTAAAGGTAACTAATTAGTTTTTCCAGTAATGTATAATCCAACACTATCTGGAGAGAAATAAGTAGCTAAACACAAATTTCCTTATTTATTTGCAAGTTTTAGTTTTAATAACACCCCAAACTAATGACTGATCAGTTCGGCCACTAATTGCTATTTTAAGTATTTTAGATGTACATGAAATTGGTTTAAAGGAATCAGTGATCCTTAATGATAATATCTGTTATAAAAGCGTATCCAAAATATAAGTTATAACATAACTCGGTGGAACAAAGCATTTTTCACCTGAAGGTTTCTTCTAAACCACCTTCTGAGGGCTGAATGCCTAACACAACAATTTCCCTTTGTTGCTGCCTTCTTTCTCCAGCAACCTTGAAGAGGTTTCTTAAAAAAAAACAAAAAAAACAAACAGCCCTCCAAAGAAAAATTTCTGTTTGAGGCAAGAGAAAATGAAAGTGTGTTATTCTGTCTTGTGGATGATATACCACATCTGTCTGTCCAACCCTTCGACCCTCTGTGATGTCCGTGTGTTTTGCACTTTTGGTAAATTTACTCCCATTTCCGAACGTGCGAGTCATGCAGTGTGTAATCACTATTGATGAGATGAGGCTTTATTATGGAGTTACAGAGGAATTTTATTGAGTTTCTAAGGAAATATCAGTTGCTAAATGTCAGTAATCCTGCTCTGGCATTTGGTAAATTGAAATGGATTTTCTCTGGTCGATGTTTTTCGCTGCTGCCAGATTCCCGCCGTTTTTCCATTTAAGACACAAGGGCCTGACGGACTGCATGCTATTCTGCTATAATGTTCTCAGAAAGTCAGAGCTGTCGGTGCAGATCTTCTCTATAATACATTATTATTTCAGCATTAACGGTTCAGTCCAGACTTGTAGTCTAAAGTCAAGACATCTGTGCCAGATGGAAAACAGCGGATGCTTTGCAGTTTAGCAGCTATCTCCATGGCCGGCAGTCTGGTCTCTCCTTCCTGTTGGCAGTTTGCATCCGTAAGCGCCTTTTAATACTCAGATGTTACATGCAATCCAAACGACCATTTCGTCGGCGTAACTCTAGTCAGGTTTGCACTATCTGCCATTAATTAAAATATTATTTAGTCTTTTATGTGATAAAGCTCAGCTGTAATTATTTGCTGCAAGTTTGCTCTGTAATTTCACAGTTTTTTTTAAAGATAATATCAGCTGTTAGCCCTGATTAAAATGCTGCAGTGTGGGACATGATTCATGAAACATACTTGCCTTTATGAAATAAATAATATTAATGAAATTAAAGAATGTTAGAATATAAACATCAGGCAGAAATGTACACCACCAGTCAAAAGTGTGGACACACTTTTACCATTAAATTCAATGGGAAGTTGTGACCAAACTTTTGACTGGTGCTGTATTTTTGGATGAAGGCCCGTGAGGTCTAACAGGACTTCTTGTGTCCGTTTATTGGCCTCCACAAACAAATTGTGTCATTATATTAAACTTGTCTTAGCATCTCAAAGACAGATTTTGGAGCCATATTCAAAATTAAAAGCAAGCTGCTTTGATAAATATTTTAAGAAAATAATATATATTCTAGCGCAAAAGTCTTGATTTTGTTTCCAAGCAGAAGGACTTTCTTGTGATCTTTTAAAATGGTCTGAAGCAAAACTTCCTCAGGCTTTCTAAAACATATTACAAAGGTTTGCTTTAGAAATCGGCTGTTTTGTTTTGTAACTTTCTTACCTTAAAACTCTGCTTTTCTGACTCATTTGATGGCACAGGGATTTTTTATGTACGTTTCTGGAGACGTTGCTGCCCAGCAGCAACCCAAGGCTGCGACTCAGCTTCACAACTTTCATGTGACATTACCGCTGATTTTCACTTTACGTTCTGTGTCACGACTCATATGTAAAAACACTGACAGTTTTAAATGTTCACCATAGTTGATCAAACAAAGAAATGCAAGAGGATATTATCTAAGAAAAAAGAAGGGAGAAAGAGACAAAGCAAAACATTAGAAGAATCAACATCGGTGGTGACTTTTACGTTCTGGAGAGAGCTGAGAGGACAGGTAGGATGCAAGATGTATGAGGTAATGTCACTGAGAATAACAAATCTCCATAGTGCATCTTTAAAATGATCTTTTTGCACAAAGAAAGTAATTCCTAGAGAGCTATTGGCTGAAAATCTGACCTATATCAGTTTGGTGTACAATACGTCCGGAGAGTAGTTCTTATCTCAGTGAAGCGTCCCATCACGTCATCCATCTTGCTTCCTACCTGTATTCTGAGCTCTCTCCAAACAATAAAAGTCAGTGTGATGTATTTTTTGGTAGGTAGACTCATCCTATTCAACATATTCCAGCTTTCAGCTTCTCATAGTGTCACAGATGGCAGCGTTTCCATCTTTTCACATGACAAATTTCTTCACTTTCTCAGGCGAGAGAGCATCAGCCTACGCAGCAGAGCACAGAGCATCACCAAACTGTCTCTGTCAACATATGGTGATGTGTTTTTTTTTCTCCTCCACTCCTAAAACTTTGCTGACTCCAGATGGGGCAGAGAATGTTGTAGAGAGTTTAATCCTTTATACTTGTGGGATTATCTTTCATTTGATACCAGATATGTATTAGTCAAATTGAGTTTGACTGCATCCTGTCACAGCCACACATACGAGTACTTACACACGTTCACACACACACACGCACATTACTGTATTTGTGTATTTCTATCTTTGAATAGGGCGTTTCATCTTAATTTTTTTGCCAAGGATCAATGAGGAATGTCATCTACATGTATTCAATCGGCTTCCTTTCTGGTCCCAGATTAATATTCTCAGTGATGCTCTGCACTATAATGATCGTCTTTCATGCCAGCAGAGCAGATTACTGTTCATTTGACCTGGATTTAAGGATTTGTTTTTCATATGCCGTGGCTGATAAGGGTGATGAGGTATAGGGAAAGACTGTCAGAAAATTTTATTGGTAGAGGGTGGGCAGGTTCTGGGAATGTATGAAGAATAAGAGATGTGGACATCTGGACTGGAATTATAAAACACACATTAAGGACTACCATGGACATTTATATTCATAGCAACCTTTTTTCTCCCCCTGTAACTCTTTTAATGACTTTACTGCAAATTATCAGCTGGGCTCCAGCCATTAGATCTCCTTGATGCACACGGGCAGATGGTCTTGGATGTAGCAGGTTGTTAAATGAGCTCATTAATATTATGATGAATTCTGTTATGTTACTGAAACCTTTAGGAACACAAACAAAACAGACTTCTAAATGTTGATTTTAGATGTTGTTTTTAACTCAACATTTTCATAATTGACCATTAACATTTCTTCAGATGCTCTGGGGATAAGAAATAAAAAAAAAAACAAACAAACAAAAAAAACCCACATCTCTGCAGTCTCCATAGGATACTTGACATACTTCAAATATATATAAAAAGGGCTACATTTATGATAAGATAAGGCAAGATAAGAACATAAATGATGATTCCAGAGGCCATTAACAATAGCAAGAGTAACTATGTGTATTCTACTGTAAGTTATATTGAGAATACAAAAAAAACCTCTGTATTTGCACAAAAACTCATTTCTACAACCAGGAGTTGTTTAAAGGTCAACCAGTGTGGTTATGTTAGTCACATACAGCAACTCGAGCTGATTCCCCTGCATTTCCACTGACAACAGGTCATTCCATCCCCTCTCCCAAAATACAGGAGGTAGAAGATCATGGCTCTGTAGAGGAGAATATTGTCACCCTGCAGGATGGGCTTTTCTGGGTTCTGGAGATATGATGGGATTGCCACTGGTTCCAGAATCTCTCTAGTATAATAGTCTGTCAGGCGTTAGGTGCTGGTCATACAGCTGTAGCTGAAACACACCTAGAAGCTCTTATATCTCTAAACAAATCTAAAAACCAACAGGAGAATATTAGAGGATTTTGTGACATTTTTTAAGGCACTTCCCACATGTTTAGCTGTGTTGCTTGGTGGAAACTTGGTGGAAGGCAGTGGGATGTGATGAGGTGGTAGATAGGCAGAGTGATGAGGCTTACCACTGAATTGCACATGTGGGTGTTAAATTGAGCTGTTATACAGTCTGATGGTTGTGGGAACTACCACATAGTCTCTGATAAAAGGTGGATCTTTGTAAACATTCAGACTGAGGAAATTGGAAATTTTCTCTCAAAGAATATCTTTATGATAGTCTTTCTGTCCTGTTGCTTGTAAAGAATCACCAACCAATCTGCATGAATTTCCATGGGAACAACATCGAAGTCAAGGACCCTTAGTTATTCTGGTTAAGGTGTATTCTTAAGTGGTTTGTCAATAGTTTTACTTGTGCAGAAAAGTGAATTCAAAGAGCAAGTAGTCAAATTGTTTTGTCACCTAACCATAGACATTTGTTTCCCACTTTATCATCTAGTTTGTCAGCTAGTTGCAGCACTTGTTCCATCTGGACTTGATGACATTGGTGTGTATTGCTATGATATTGACAAAAAGAACACCTCAGACTGGTTTGGGTGATGTGAACCACTAGGTTGTGAGGCATCTAAAAAAAAAAAAAAAAAAAAAAAAAAAAAAATCCAGTTAGAATTAAAGTTCAGACCAACTCCAACTGTTTTTTGTATTTTTTTTTTTTTTTTCCCCAAAATTGCATTTCTATTTGTCAAATCAGTGTGGACACAACATGGACGTATGCAAATCCCTTAAATGTTAACCACATGAGCCATGCTTTAAAAAAAAGACAAGAATGAGATGGATTGGTTTCCCAGAATTACTTAGTGTGCGACTGCTCTATGGAAGTCTCAATCAGACAATAAACTTCAACTAAGCTCATGCATATGTAACAAAGTTTATCCAAGCCGGAGACTCAGTGAAAGGATCTCCACTGAGTCAAAGCTGCAACTGAATATCCTCTGTTGCCAAATGGCCATGACATGACGTGTGAGGTGACTGCCCCCTCTGCTGGTCTTGTCTGGGATCTGCAGGCCTTAAAGTCCAGATGAGCAGTGAGATTGTCTTATGCAGGGTGGATCTGAGTTTTGCCTCTTCAACAAATGAAAAATAAATGTGAATGTGCTTATTGGTTATCATTAGTTCAACTTTACTTCAGTAAAAAAAAATGTAGTATAACCAAACAGCTGGTTGGCGTGGGACATAGTTAGGTATTCATTGTGTATTTCCAATAATCAAGTCAGTGGTTCATTAAAACAGGGATCCCCAACCCTGATTCACACACCTGCAACACACCTGATTCAAATCAATGTGTATTTGGCAGACATGTGCAGAGCTTGTCTGAGTCTGAGACTGGTGTGTTCCAGCAGGAACACTTGGAAAACCTGCAGGACACCAGTCCTCGAGGACCAGGGTTGGGGATCCCTACATTAAAAGACTTGCTTATGTAATGTGGTGACATGTTGAGAGGACAGTTGATTTAAATGAGAGGAACTGAAGCAGCAACACTGCTGAAACGCATGTGGGCAAATCGGTCCTGATGACTGGGTTTCTCACAGCTTTAATTTGTTGGTTCAGGGTGTCCAAAGTCTGTCCTCTGTCCTCAGACTGCTATCCTGCAGGTTTTGGATATTTTCAGCAACAGGTCTGCCATCTGGTCAACATACCTGGGCAGAACTTGACAACAAACTCTGCAACAAGCCACATAATTTGAATCAGGTGTGTTGGATCGTGGCTCTTGAAGACCTGAGCTGGACACCCCTGCTTTGCATCATTTTAATCATCTTAGAATGGGAGTGTCAAAATCTGGTCCTGGTGGGCTGATGTCCTGTAGGCTTTAGTTTTCTCCTGCTCCAACACACTTGGTTCAGATCAAATGGCTCCAACAGTTTGTTGTCAGGTTCTGGACGAAGACCCATTAGTTTGAGTCAGGTGTGTTGAAACGGTGAAACATTTATAACCTGCAGGACAGCAGCCTTCACCAACAACACTGCGACACCCATGTCTCTTAAGTGGATTCAAATTTTAAAGAGTGGTTTTTGGTATGACCTCTAGAGTGTTCTGTCACTCTTCATCCCAGTGAACTGACATGGTCATTGCAAGCGCCTTTGCAACACATAGCCTTCGTCGTCTTAATTAGCTTTATATACAGCTGTGCTTTTCTGATATTTGACCCATCAACACACTGATGGTACAAGCAGACTTGTACCATCAGTGTGGTACGTATAATGCAGTGTTTCTCAGTCCAGGTCCGCAGGACTCCCCATCCTGCATGTTTTACAGATATTCTTTCTTCAAAACACCTGAGTCATTTTATTGAACGTCCTTATTAAGTTCTTTGCCTGTTTATAAGCCCTTTACTTCATTCATGTGTGTTAAAGTAGGGTCACTTATAAACATGCAGGGCAGGTGGTCCTGAGGACCTGGACTGAGAAACTCTGGTATATGTAATGTGATCATTCACGTACCACTGCCTGTCCTGCTGCTTATGAATATAAACAGCTCAAAAGTTTGTCTTGATTCCTTATCAGTGAGACCACAGGTTCGATTGCCTTAACCTGTGAAAATATGGTTGTGTGCTTCTGCTTCTGGTGGTTACCCCTAATTTCCTGCTGCTCAGTCTAGTGGGATTGTTAGTATGTACTGTAGGGGTGCCCAAAGTCGGTCCTTGAGGGCTGCTGTCCTGCCCGTTTTCCATGTATCCCTTTTCCAACCACAGACTGTATAAAAAGAGATGGACAGGGCCTCCATGACGTCATTCATAGGCTTCTGAAGAGCTGAATTGAAGTTGATGACGGTTCCTACCATCGGCATCTTGGCAGGGTCATGCGTGTCGTCTCGCCCGGAAAATACAAATATCGGCAAAAAGGTGGAGCTGAGAGGGGGGCTGTGAGCGTTATAGTGGATGATTGACATTGAGCGAACTCTGAGCTGCCTGTAGCTAAGAGCTTACCGAGCTAACCCAGAGCTAACAGGAGCTAACCAGCTAGCGGAGGTAAGCGGGCTAAAGCTAAGTAACATTAACTGGCTAAAAAAACGCGGTTGTTCTGCGTTCTTCTTACTTGAAGCGGGAGATCAGGTATCTGTCAATCAAAAGAACATGTCCCTAAATATGCCAAATTTTGAGATTAAATTCCTTTTAAACGGGGGACTTAAAAAAAAAAAAATTCACTCCCCTCACACTTGTCATGAAGATAAACCTGACCAATTAAACAATAAATGGAATTTTTTTTTTTTACCAGGCTGTAAACATGTTTATTTCTGCTGTGAAGTTGGCCTATTTAACATGGGTGTCTATGGGGATTTGCTCTGTTTTGGAGCCAGCCCCTAGTGGATGAGGAGAGAACTGCAATTTTTTGCACTTCCACATAGGCTTACCTTTTAAATGCCAGAGGTTGCCACTTGGTTCCAACACACCAACACACACTGGATCCAACAGCCAATGGCTGATTTGTTTGAGTCAGGTTTGTTGGAACAGGGATACATGCAAAACCTTAAGGATTGTTGCCCTCACAAACCGGTTTTGGGCGCCCCAGATGTATGCTTTTTTACAGAGGCTATTTAACTCCTTATTCATTCAAACTCATTTGTCATGTTTTCGAGTTTGTCCAGTAGAACAGCTCTGAAGAGGAACAGGCTACTTCTAAAGACTACTTTTAAAAAGCTATGTGCTGCAGTGTGAATGTTTTGATAGCTGAAATTGAAGAAATGAATAAATGTGGATTTGTAATGAGCAAAAACCTAAAGGACTAGTACAAGTAATTCATGAATGGAATTAATCATATAGTCACGACCTAATCTAAATGCAGTTACACCTGCAAATGGTATTCATGCTCATTCACCGTTCCTGTGGCAGTCATGGCTCCCAGGGGTGAAATTTGGAGGAGAACTTGTGCATAGCTGTGCTACTGGAAGCAGAGACTCAACCTCCTCCTCTTCCTCCTATGGGAAAACAAACGTTTATCTTGTTCTTGGATGACTTTTGAAGCGAAGCGTTTGCTAGAAATATGACACCAATGAAGTTGTATTTAGAGTCACTTTCAAATCTCATGAGCAGCCATTTGCTTATTCTTCAGTCTTATTTCCTTGGAGAGCAACGTTAAGGCTGGAAAAGAAGGGAAGAGGAAAAGAAAGAGTGAGAGGCATGGTAAATATATTTTCTCAAACACCGTAATTGAAATTGGATTTTAAATGCTCGCTGGACCGTGGTGGCAAAAAATCAGGTGCCATGGAGGCGGCGTCTTTGCATTGCAAATGTAATTTCTTATTCATTCTTCTTTTTTTTCCTTTTCTTCCCCACTACCCAGGAGACCCCAAGAATTGGCTGGTAGATATGTTTTTTCATGAGTCGTTTTCTTCAGGTTGAACCCTTCATTATTCCAAAACCCATCGCTATTAACTTTTTGAATCGAACTACAATGTGCTCCTGTTGTTTACTGAGCTGGTGGACTAATCCTTGTGGGAAATGATACTCTCTTCATGCCCAGATAGAGCCTGATGGAGGTGAAATTTTGATTGCACAATATGTATGAGGAAATAAACGGCTAATTTGCCTTGAATTTTCATTCATCACACCAGTGAATTTCAGACCACCTGTTGATAGCTTTGCAATTTAGAAATTCATTGCCTGTTTAGAGTACATTATCGGAAAATGGCTGTGGCGGATGATACAGATAGTAACGCTTGGAAGGGATATTCACACATTTTTCTTTAGTAAAAGTGGTAGCACCACACAAGATATTTTATTAAAACAAACAAACAAAACATGGCTGAAAATATAGCTCATTGTTTGCAGTCCCGGCTTAATGTTCATTTAACTACAATTTAGTACATCTAGAGTTCATTTAAGTGACAAAAGCCGCAAAAATAGACTCTTTCTTTTGTTTAGACACTTTAAAGTTAAATTTTTTTAGGTTTATGAGTGAGGTCAATAAATAATGAACACTTGAAATATCTTCCAGAGGTTTACATAAAACCACAAGCTCATTTCTCTAAAACTCATGTAGTTTCAACACCTGCTGAGTCAAATTCAGGGTCGTGTCATCTCTAATGAGCGGTGGAGTTGAACCATGAGGTAACATGAAGTGGACATATGTTCAGCTTTGCTACTTTGGTGCCTGTGTTGCGTGTTTCTCTGTTTTCCTTATTTGTGCAGTTATATCAGTGCCATAAATACCTTTCTTGTATGTAATCTGATCACAGAGACGCACCCCAGCAAAGATTAGAGAAAAATTATTGCTCTCCTGATTCCGAAAGGTCCCAATGATCTCACACAATCTGAGCACTGGAATCAATAGGCCATCAGGGAATAGGCTTTGGCACCTTCAAAAATAGCCCCCTCAAAGCTTTCGTCGAGGCACATTAAATAAAACATCCCTGGGCTACAACCACGAATAGCACTGCAGTTATTGGCCATTATTGGCCGATGTGATGGCAGCAAACAAGGTCGTTGAAGCCACATATGGAGTCATATTCTTCCATCAAAATGTTTGAACACTGACCAAAAGCTTTAATGTTCAAACTTTACAGCCTCCTGCTGCCTCTCTAAAGCTTTTAATGTCCCCCTTCTCTCACTGAACTACTTCCTCAACACAGAGCCTTTCAATTTCTGTCACACGGCTCGACAGGCTGAGTTAAGAACAGCCTGATGTATGAGAGGCAGAGGAGAGGAGTTCTGATTTCCTTGACCAGTGGAGGTTCAGCGCCCGGCAACGCCTACGCCGAGCCCTCTTGGTCGCCTCCAGGCTTTGACACATCATTTCCCCTGTGATTTCTGACCAGGTTGAGGTTGAAGGAGATGAGAGCAGATGGATGTTTCAGCTCTGCAGTTTCCTTTTTCCTTTCCTCATTGAAGAACTCTCCTTCATTTTTAAGGAATTGGTTTCACGGTCCATAATGGAGTCCTGATGACTGGCTATTACAGAGCATTTTCAGAAAATAACTCGCTTTTTTGAAAAGAAAAAAAAAATCCAAATAGGACTGATTCTACTCTCGGTAAATATGTTATTTTGTAAGATAATTAAAGTAGGGAGTGGAAAAGGAGAAAATGTCTTTTTGTGGTGTTTTGTACAAGATTAAAGTTAAGGTCTCTCTATTTGTGATCAAAGATGGGCAGTGCGCCATGAAATGATGTCTGATGTAACACACATGCAACTGGTGAAATGTGATGGGCTTGTCAGGGCAGCAAATGGTCACCGCCTGTTTCAAGTCCACCCCCCACCGCACAGCAACTGTTTGATCTCATCTCCACGAAGCAAAGCCCCCAGCACCTCCCCTTGGGATGTTTGATGTTGGAGCTCAGCGTGCAGACTCACTGGTGATGGCGGTTTTACCATTACCACGCGCCACATCCAATCTTCTCACCATCAGATAACTTCAAAGAGTTAGCAAAACACCAACTTCCTAAAAAAAAAAAATCCAGTTTTGCCCCGGTGTTGTCTGTCAGATTAGCTGCATGTTATTGAAGTCTGCTTGGGGAAAAAAAAAAAAAAAAAAAAAAAAATGGGCGAATGTAACATCTCTGGCTCTGCTGAAATCTATCATCGCCCTCGGGCTCAGATGTTGAAGCATGCTGATATTTTTCACCGTGTTCTGATTCCTTCTATCGCTTATGCATTGATCTGTAGCTCTGCCATCCCATCTTTTATCCATTATTCATCACTCTCAGTTCTTTTCTGCCGGGCCACAATAACCATTACTCCTAGATTCTGCTGCGCGTGAAACAATGCTGCCCAGCTGTTGCTTTATTGGTAGAAACGCTGAAACAGAAAAGCAGATTATGCAGAGTGAACAGGGTCCTTAATCCACTGACAAAACGAGTAGAGAGCCTTTCCAGCTGCAGTGTGAAGCTGTACAAAGGATGTATTTAGATACCTTTAGCCAGTGTTGCAGCCAATTTGTCTCCAAGGTTTCTTTTAGTGTTGCAACTAAAATAGAGAAAAGAAATGTCTTAGAACCAGAAAAATAATTTTCCAACAGTTTGTACAGCACACCTGCAAAGGCACTTATTGTGTTTTTCATCTTTATATGATGAGTGTTAGCAATGTCCACTCACTGGACACTGTATTAGAGCCACGTTGTAACCGGGCTGGACCTTGATTTTCTTCAGAACTGCACTCATTCTTGGTGCTGGAAACATTCTTCTTAGATTTTGCTCCATATTGACATGATGGCATCATCACACACTGCTGCAGATTTGTCAGATTTGTCCCAAAGCTGCTCTGTTGAATTGGGATCTGGTGACTGTGCAGGCCATTGGAGTACAGTGAACTCATTGTCGTTGTAAAGAAAACAGTTAGAAATGATTTTAGCTTTTTGGTGCTTTATTTGCTGGAAGTATCCATCAGAAGACGTTACACTGGGGTCATAAAGGGATAGACGTGGTCAGCAACAATACTCAGGCAGACTGTGGTGTGTAAATGATGCTCAGCAGGTACTAAGGGGCTCAAAGTGTGCCAAGAAAATATCACTCACACCATGACATCACCAGCAGAAATGGTGATAGCAGGCATGATGGAGCCGTACTTTGTTGTTTCCATCGAGTATTGACCAGTCCAATGGTGAGTTTGTGTGACTTGTAGCCTCAGTTTGCTGTTGTTAGCTGACACTTGGTGTGATGTTTTGCTGCTGTAGCCCATCTGCTCTAAGGTTTGGACACATTGCTTGTTCAGTGATGATATTCTGCAAATCGTGGTGGGAACCAGTGGTTAATCGAGTTCCTGTTGCCTTTCTATCATCTCCAACCAGTATACCCATTCTCCTCTGGCCTCTGACATCAATAAGACATTTTGATCCGGACAACTGGGGCTCACTGGATACAAGAGTTCTCTGTAAACCCTGGAGATGGTTGTGTGAGAAATCCCTGTAGACAGGGATGTCTGAACTACTCTGAACAACAGCCGTGCCACGTTTAAAGTCACTTTAATCCTCCTTCCCCTTCTACTGTTTCTCAGTTTATACTTCAGCAAGTGTTTTGGCCATGTGAACGTGACTAAAAGCATAGAGTTGCTGCCATGTATTGGGCTTGTTAGATATTCATGTTAAAAAGCAAATGGACACGATATTATTATCATTTGTTTAGTGTTTTGTTTTATAAAACATTTAATAAGGATAATGCTGACCAAAAGGGAAGCAACACACAATAACATAAAGCTATAAACCGTAAATGAATTTCTTTTTGATGCGTACAAAGCAGTCGTGCCTTTGCAGCGTAAAGACCGTTGTTTGGGTAGGAACTGAAACAGTTACCTGAACCATAACAACTCATTACTCTCACCAAGTGATGCTACAACATAAATCCAACTAGGAAATAACAAAGTTTCTTTGAAACATGTTTTATTTTGGCAGCTAGTAAAATTATGTCCATGAATGATGGTCATATTGTAAAAACTGGGTATTCTAATCTAAACCAATACCTCAGCACACCATGTTTTCCTCTTAAATGATCCAACAAGTAGGAATAATGTTTTATTAAAGTGCCATTGCGTTACTGAGCAAACTTGTGTTGGTTTTCATCTCATGTCACACATTGTTAAATGTGCTCTGCTTAATTGCTTTGATTTTTTTATTTATTTTTTTTGGCAAATCATCAAGCAGTCGTACCAGAGATGGTAACATTTAGAATGGTCATTCTATGGCTGTCATGATACCAAACTTTGATTTCGGTCCAACACCATTTTGTAGGTAGACTTTTTTGGTACTTTTCTATATTTTTTGTAAAATGGTAACACACACTAGTGTCAATATATCCTTTATTTTAAAACATACTTTGGGAGTAACACAAACACAAATAATCAAAAAAAGGCACGTCAGTGGCTTTTTAGGATTCGCTGAATTCTTCATTGAATCCTAAACGGCCTTTTTTGTCATCTAACAAAATACCGGCTTACAGCCCAGAAATAATGTTTTTTTTTTCTTTTTTCAGTAACCCAGTCTGTCCTTCTGTCTGTCTGCTGCAATGCAACTTGTTATGTTTGCTCTTCCAGTGGGAGACCCTTCACATTACAGTTCCCCCTCGGCAACTACGTCACACGTAAAAACACATGCTCAGGTTACCTATTTGTTTGTGTGAAAAGAAATAAAAGTACCATTTGTTTTTAAATGCTGGCATAGTACCTTTATCAAAGCTTCTAGTATTGCAGTACTGTACTAGTACCAGTATACCGCGCAACCCCAGGTCATTTATTTAAAGAGAGCGTATCTTCCCTTGGCTTTATTAATGTTCGCAAATTCCACAAATATGCCTTAAATGTTGTCAAGAAATGTCAGCCTGGACCAAACTACAGGCCAACATCAGTCTGTACAACAGTGTTCTTAGTTAAAAAGTTGATGACAACTTCTGAAGAGGCTGCTCAGCTTTTCTTTATTTTTTCTAAGTGTGTTGGTTCTTTGACATTAGAAGAGGTGAAATCATGTGTGTCAATGAGCAGAGAATAAATGTTCATCTCTGCAAATTGACTGCATGAGAAGAAGGAGGATTTCAGAGAGGTCTCATACGTGATGCGTCTGAAGTGAGGACGACATGTTACAGTGAATCATCAGTCTAAATGAAAATATAATTGATTTGAATTGAACTCTTTATTCAAAGTCACTCTGCTGTTTCAGATATAACTTTTTGTAGGGCTCATGTCTGCCTCAGGCATTTAAGTGACTTATTGTAAGATGTACTCAGAAGATGTACATTATTCCATTAAAAACTATATTTTAGGTTTGACTAAAACTTATGTGGCCCTGTGATGGACTGGCGAGCTGTCCAGGGTGTACCCTGCCTTTCGCCCAAAAGACTGCTGGGATAGGCTCCAGCTTCCCGGCGACGCTTCATCGGACTAAGCGGTTTGGATAATGAATAAATGAATAAAACTTATGTGGCAATTTGCTTGCTTTTTCTTCTGTTTTTGTTATTTTTTTATATTATTATATTTATACAAAGGCTAATACAAAGAGGCAGCCCCATGCACTATAATGTAGCTCACTGTTTTCAACATTACAGGTAAAAAAACATACCTAAAGATGCAGGTGGATGAATTTCTGCAGCCATGTATCAGTAACTGTTCAGAAAATGGCTGACATCCTTGAAACGTCCCAGTTTGCCCAATTTAGCTGCATAAAATGGAGATGTACATGATACAAGCGGCTGAGTGGCCTTGCGAGTTGTAAGACTGAGAACAGATGGCCACACTGTACCAAGATGACCTCACCTAAACTGTTTGTAGTGAAACCTCTCATTTCGTTCTGCTTCACGTTTCCACATTGTGCTATTAATTGGTCGCAGAGATTTAGTCACGCAGTTTTCCAGTAGAGACCTAAAAAACAGACACGGATCTGAATGCGTTGAATGTCAGAACAGTCACTAAAGCACACATGTAGATAAAGATATGCAAGGTATGATGAGCTGCTCTTGTTTTTTTTATATTTTTAGAGTGAATACTGTATATTCAGTAATATCTCTAGATTTTTTTAACCTAAATATTATTTGTCTAGAGCTTTAAAAAAACAAAAAAAAGAAAACCGAACTATGTTTTCAATTTGAGGCTGTAATTTCATGGTCGGTTGAACAGCAGTAAGAATCATATCATCGCTGAGTGACGGCTCTTCTTCTCAGAAGCACATTCGTGTCTGAGGTTGTTCCATCGGATCTGTTTTTAAACCAGTGCATGCTCCAGAGGGTTATCAGCTGATGCGGAGGGAAATGATTTTCATGCAGCTGGATGGACTCGCATCACAATCCCAGATCTGCTGATTAATCACAATGGGATGGAAATCTGTTTGACCAGGAGGAGGACAAAAACGCATTCTGCTCAAACAAATGAAAAATGAACTCCGGAGTTGCTTGTTTCTCAGGTTTTTATATCTGTGTGTGAATCAGAGTTTTCAGAAAGTTTTTTTTTTTTTTTTTCCCCTTCTGTCTCCACAGAGAAAGTCGCTGATCGCCACCAGTCTAATCGTGGCTGTATCACTCTTTGTGGTTGCGGTGAACTACTCTGAGAAGCCGCTGGACATCTTCTTACAGCCATACAAGGGCGACAAGTCTCACCCGGGTTATGTCAGCATCCCCAGACAGGAGGTGAGGCACCTAATGAACAAGGACAAATACAACAAAAAAACAACACTGTCTCCATCTTCTCTTCTGCTAATCAATTCATTATTTTTTTTATTTGTTTTTTTAGCATATCAGTATTAATTATGAGCTCCTGTAATACCTGCTGCTGTGTAGTTTTTATTATGTCCAAAGGATGGCTTCTGCAGCTTTAAGGATCTCAGGATGTTTTGTTTGCTTTAAGTCATTTAGCAGCACTGGTACTTAAAGATGAAGAGCATCTGGGGCTGAAAATATGGACAATGATGCATTAAAATTTCATAAAACTTTGACAACCCTGTCTAACAAGAGCTGTGTTATCTTTCCTGTTACCAGAATAGTTTGACAGAAAAAGCGATTCTACCTCACAGACTATGTGAGTTGCTGCTCTGTCTCGGTCTTACTCTGTTTTAACTGAGGCAGCATCTACTGTCTGGAGTTTCATAGTTTATTTTATGATGTTTTACTGTTGGAATAATCAGACTGCTGTCCAAGACTTCCCAAAGATTCTTAATGGGATGCATGTCTGCACTCCGTGTTGGTCAGTCTCATGCTCTCTGAAGCCTTCTTTCTATTTGAGCCCGGTGAATTCTGGCATTGACATCTATCAAAAGAACAAACAGGTCAGTGTATTCACTGCAAAAAACTCAGCCTTAAAAAGCAAGAAAAAATATTCAAAAATGAGGTAAATGTTGCTTAAAATAAGATAAATTATCTGCCAACAGAACAAGAAAATTTGGCTTGTCAAGATTTCCCAAAACAAGTAAAAATACTCTTACAAGAGGAATTCTCTGGCATAAAAACTAAGAATTATCTTACCTTTAAAAAAAAAAAAAGCATATGTGTACTCAATTTAAGATTTTTAATCTCACTTAGATTCAGTTTTTGCAGTGTTCCGACAGTCAGCTGCCCTTTTTGGACACATAATGTTGCTAATCCTATGAAACCCTGAGTTTCACAGCTGATTTCACCTTATTGGCCAAAATTTACATCCACCCACAATATTCCCTAAAAGAAAATGACACCCCCCCCCCCTCTTTTTATGTTTTAATAAGGCATTGGAAAGTTCTTAAGCTTATTTAATCAGATTTAGGTAAACTCATTACTTGTTCTGCTTGATTCAGACCAGCAATTTCACCCTTTGGAAACTTTTTTTTTTTTTTTTTTCCCTACGACCACAGGGTGTTCCTTCCAACGTGCTTTGTTTAAGGAATGAGAAGCTACTCACTGCTTCAATTAGAGTTAAATAACTTATTTGCTGCTGAAACATTTTAATCACAGCAGTACTTCTCTAATGGGAAACTCTCTCCTCTTTACTTAATTGAATCCAAATGGTGACAGTTTTTTGGCAAGGCTGTTGTCAAATTACACAGGTTTGTAATAGAAGTGAATAATGGAGAGCGTTACCTGGTTAAACAAGAACATTTTTTGTGTTGCCGTAGTAACATGACATTATGGTAACCTATGTCCATACAGGAAAAATCTTGCAAAGAGCATGTCTTTGTCAATATATTGACCATGAGAAGATGTAAAAGCATAAAATAATTGGTTAAAAAAAAGGACGTAATAGTCACACTTAATGGATTAGTTCATGTTCAGATACAAAAACTGAGGTGTAATTATGGATGCTCTTGGCGTTGGCTCCATCACAAACATCATTTTGCTCTCTGTACAGAAGTGCTTTCTTTCATATCTCTCTTTTTGCTAATTATTTGGCCTGTTTTCTGTTTTAGAATTAAAGGAACAACATCTTATATTTTCAAAAAAAAAACCTTTTTACATTTGTCACATTTCACGTTAAGAGTCACAACTTGCATCATACAAGAGCAAGCCTTGCATTTATGGTGCATTCATTTTCTGCAAGTGCCTATTGACATTAACCCGCTATCACATTTCATCGCCTTAATGAAAGCATATTTAACTGCTCTCATGCTAACACAACACCTCTTTAACAGTTGCTTTAACTGTCTGTGTCACGTACTCTGTGATGGATAAGAAGAAGATGCCTGCTTGACATTTCTTGTGCACAATATTTCTTTGTAGATTTAAACAGCTGTCCCCGTCATCCCATTCCTCTGCCTTGAAACAGCTTTTTGCTGCATGTTCCTTGGAAAATTGATGGAAATTGAAATATCAAAGCCTTTTAATTCCCATCACATCAAAATAAAAATACCAAGAAGCTGTGTGTTTGTTGTTTAGGGAGGCGGCCCACTGGAAGTGTGCTCAAACTAGTAAATGTTGAGACCACGCATGAGGAAATCTTACATTTTGCTTGCAGGGATACATGCAACACGAGTCTACAAGGAATAAGGAATAAAACGACGTCCTCTTAGTGTGTAGACTGGTTTTTGTATTGCGATGGATCTTCTTAAGAAGTAGTTGCAGTATATCCAGCAGACTGATATTGGGCAGATCAATGCACAGCGTCTTCCTTTTGCCTCAGGAGGGTTTCCTCCACGCAACATGGGCCCAGAAGCAATCATGCATTACACCACGTCTGCACCTCCTTCTGCCTTCAGACAAGGCTGCTTAAATCACTGCCCTCTCCCTGTGGAGATTCATGCAAATCATTGGAAAAGACAGGCGGCTTCCTAGATGAGGCCCCGTTTTGACTCTGAATCCTCCACTGGTGGATTCTCTGCAGTGAACCAGCAACGGCAGCGATCGGCTTTAACAAGTGCTGAAATTGCTCTGCATAAGGATGGACAGAGCTGTGGAGGTCTGGTCAAGGTGATGCTCCTATTGTGGGTGCCATAAGACTATAACGTCTGGTGTGAAGGCCTGTTGTGTGAGCTGTCAACCTCTGTTATACACACAACACTTCAATAGACAGTTGTTTTTCTCCCGGACAGTAAGGCAGTCTTTCATGATCCTCAGTGAGGTGTCATTTGTACACCTTCCACCAGCATGTATTATGCATAACCTGGTAGCGGGGGAACACACGGCCTTATTTTCCCCATTTGATTGAGTCTGTCTGCAGGTGTGATAGATTGTCTCTGTTCTGCTTTTCAGGAGAAACACAAAACATTTGTCTTTTAGCCATTTGCATTCATGCCCCTGGTCTATCACACACACACACACACACACACACACACACACACACACACACACACACACACACACACACACACACACTGTGGGGAGAAACTCAATGTTTTCATTTGGACATTTTACATCCTGATTCTTTGTTAAGGACACAAAACAAGGTTCAACCTGGAAGAAAGTCTTTCTTCTGTCAGAAGTAGGTCTTTATAAAGTCTGATCGTCCTGTTCTAAAGAAGAGATTGACTGACCCGGGCCGTGCCATTTAAGCAGGCTTTGTTAATTATTTAGGACTCAACATTTGGAGCAGGTTCGTCAAAAACTGTTCAACAAGATGTAAGCAGGAAGTCGACAACATGCGAAGTAGCAGATTTAATTTGTTCAATGAGAGAATGTGGCGACCCGACCAAAACCTCAGAGTAGGGATCACCAATCCTGGTCCTTGAGGGCCGGTGTGCTGCAGGGTTTCCAAGTGATCCAGCTGGAAAACTCCTGTCTCAGACAAGGTCTGCTCATGTCTGCTAAACTGGAACACTTGGAGAACCCGCAGGATACCGGCCCTCAAGGACCAGGATTAGGGGATCCCTGCCTTAGAGGATAGAAGAAAAGGTGCAGAAATTCGAGTTTTACACTCAATCTTCAGGGATCAGAGCAGAAAACAGGGAGACAATTGATTAAGACTAACCTGCAATGTTTTTCATGTTTTAGATGTATTTTTTATTGGGGTGGCGGGGACTCAGTGTGTAGAACCGCTTGTACATGTACAGGGTTGCATCATGAAGGGAAATCCTCGTGCATTCAACAGTGCGATGATTCGCCGTGGCAACCCCTTCAGAGGGACAAGCCGAAAAGGAAATTAACATCTACATTTTTTTGTAATTGAACTCAAACAAGATATAATTAACATTGTAACATTCATGTCATTGTTAAACAGCCTTTTCTGTGTCTGGTCGGACATGTCGGTTACATATTACATTAATTGGCTGCTGTTGTGGTCGAACACAGTTCATGTTTAATTCTTTCCAGGCTAAAAGTTGTTTCAATAAACATAGCACTTTCTTTTAATCACCTTTTTGGCCGGATTTGATGAAGATATTTTTCTGGTCACTTTTATGACTCATGAAAAAATGTATTTAAAAGATAGTTCTTGTTTTTTTGTTTTTTTTACTTTTTCTTGGGTAAACAATGCAAACAAGATGTTTTTAAACATACTTTTGTCAAATCTTTTAGCGCAGCTTTAAAGTCATAATTATACACTATTTTAAAAGACACTGCAAGATTGTAAATCTTCACAAAAAAATCAGGTAACTCACCAGGTGAGTGTTCAGACCTGTCGTTCCTCCGCTGTAATGCCCTGCAGACTTTACAGTATGAATGATTTTCATGTGTTTTATCTGGTGCTATATGTGGTGCAACTACTTTATCTCTCAGACGTGTTGCATCTATTTTTAGATTACTCACGTACCAGAGTGGGATAATGAGCCAAAGAGCCAAGCTAAAACAATGGGCTTACTGGGACAGGAATGGTAAAGAACCTGCCCAGGTTTATTTTCCCAACACTGAATGAACTGGATTTTTAGCAGACATGCGACATTAGACCATTTATGACACATTTTATTCCTTTCAGTGCACAACACCAAGTCCCGAAAAGCTGAAATAAAAGAAAAAAAACTAATTCAATTCACAATCCTCATAAACCAGAAAACTCATCAAATGTTGTAAATGAGACACTTTTCTCATTTGGTGCAAAGCGAAGCTCATGCTGCACGGCCAATGCTGACTGCTGTGATGTGGCTCAGCATTCAGCCCGAGAACAGCTGCTGAGTGACAGCTGATTAACGCTAGCTCACCTTTCAGAGGGGAGAAAAAGGAATGGCTGTCAATTTTAGTTAGATCCTGATTGATCCTGTCCTCCATGTCAAGGATAATCACAATTAATGATTATAACCGTTTATATAAACCCACAAAATCATCTCCTCCGTCTGAGGCTGCAGGGAAGTCAGCAACCTGGAGGAAAGGTCTCTGCAACAAAAACGGCTGTTTAAGGTACATTTTTGAGTTAATGTTGGCTTTGTTTTGTGTAAAGACAGCGATTCAATTGAAGGCACATTTCAGTTTTATGGTGCAGGATTGGTTTGGGTAGCGTGAAGCAGAGACTAATCTTGGCTCTCTGCAATCCTGCCTGAGAGGAGCATTTGCAATTAACCACTTTCCCGACACAAGCTGCTAAAGCTAATCAAAGATTTCTTTTTAAGGAGAAAGCGTTTAAAGTCCCCAGGAAGACACCGATACTTGACACGAAATGCAATCATTATTGCTCATTAATTAATCGTATTTGGAGCATTCTAATGAACATCAAGGTGAAGTTCACACCCCAGTGCTCTAATTTAATGATGGCCGTGTCTCCAGCATTAACCCTATTTTTTTCTTCTTTTTTTCAATAACCTACTTTATTTATTTTTAACACACTGGAGCTTTAAAATGAGAGGCTTTGCTGGGTAGATTTAGTATATATAAAGGTGTTAGAATTATTTGGATTATGCAAGTGCACTCTGTGATTGCTGCACGCTGCACCAGAACAGCCCAGTGCTGAACATGAAACTGGGACATGAACCACAGTTGTGGAAAGACTTTGTTGATTCTCTGGTTGCTAGGTTTTGTTATTAGACGAGGTTTTGTGCACTTTATTAAATGATGTTTATTAGGGTGGGAAAATAGAATCGAAAAAACGAAAATCAGGATTTTTGTTTTGCTTCACAATTTTAAAATCGATTTTTTTTTAAAAGAAAAAAATAAAAAAAATTTTCAAACAAATAAGAATATTCCATTATAATATTTTGGTCATTTTTATTGTTTTATTGATCTTTTTACATGTCTTTGTGGGCATTATAGCAGCAGAGTGATGGTCTAGCTACTGTGTTGTGCTTTCTTCATTGAAATCAAGAAAAACGACGAGCAAAAAAATAAGTTTTATACATTTAATTTGTTTTTAATCTACAAAAATCAGCAATATTAAAGAATTGTGAGAATCGCAATTTAAATTGAATCGACACCCAAAAAATCTGAATCGAATCGAATCGGGTCAAAAGCATATCGTCACAGCCCTGATGTTTATAGCTGTTTACTTTTGTGTAAACTTTCACATGTGTACTTTTAAATCACTTTTTTTTAAACGAAGGAAATTGTTGGTTTGTATCAACTTTTCATCCTGTTCAGTCTCCAGTCTGTTGAGCAGCTCCGCTGCCGCAGCAGTAGATTAAATGCCTTGCTCAGGGGCTCCTCAATATCCGGTTTCTGGTCACAGAGCCATGTGTCTCGCATGCAGTTAGCCTGCTGGTGTTCCCCACAGAGCTCAGCCAATCTGTGTGTGCTGAAAGGCGTGATGGAGTTATGAGCTGGTCTGAAGGGGAGCGGGTGATGATGGATGAGGGGCTGACAGCTCAAGGCAGCCATGTTGTGTGTCTGAACCAGCGGAGAGTCGGAGAACCAGCAGCACAGGTCCTGAGATCATTTTTTAACCCCTGATTGCATCCTTAGATCAGAGGAAAAGCAGTAGCAGGAGACTCTGCTGCAGAGTTTAGCAGAATTACGTCTCACGAGAAAGAAAATCAGCAGTTTTTGTTTGCTTTTGTTTCCCGTTTCCATCTGAAGAAGCTGATCCTGCGTAAGCACACCGACGAGTTGCGAGTGCAGAGAAGCCAAGTGGTTGCGGTAGAGTTTGCTGGCGAGTCTTGTGGGATTGTGTTTGCAGACTGAAACTCGCTACTTGTTTGTTCATTAAACAGAACACAGAAGAAATTTCACGTTTACCATTGGAAGGCAAGAAGCTGAATTTGTCTTCAAACCAGTGACATTATATTTACTCTCCATTAAGCAAATGATGAACAAGGCTTACTTGCAACAGCGTTTCTGCTTTTTTAACTTATGTCTGGCATTAGTTCACTCAAGTAAGTTTAATCGTATCAAAACGAAGCTAAACTTATTAGCTCCAATTAGGTAAACCTCCTACTTCAGATTCATGGAGGGCTTTCTTCCTTGGTTGGCAAAACGTAGCTAAGAGCTCTTACCGAAGATTAATTATCAGTCCTCTTGCTCCACTAATAATTAGATATAAAATTATATATTATGATAGATGATGTGCTGCTCTGGTCTGCATCCTCACAGTTGGAACTGGCGAGGTTTGGTTGTGTATAATCATATGATCTCATTCTGACTTAGTTGTGGGCAGCGTGAGATCAATCTTATAAAATTAAATGAAATTACTGAGGCCTGTAAATTATATTTAGAAATGCAATTTATTCAATGCTCTGAACATGCATGCAGCTTACTAAACCTAATCTAAAGATAATATAATTAAAGACAATTTAAGGTTTGTTTAACTTGTTGTTTTTATACATTTTTTTTTATAAAGTTAAACGGAAATGGAAAAAAAAAAAAAAAAGAAGAAATTTTCAAGTTTATTATGTTCAGTAGAAATTTATTAATGTTTTAGTTCTTTTCCTTTTTTTTATTTTGTGTCTAGAGCTAACTTAAAAAGAATTACATCTTTTCAGACCATTCCAGTTTTATTATTTATTAACTTTTATTATTTATTAACTTTATTAATTCAGTGAGAAGTTTGCAGCATTAAGCAGAAAAACTCACGGATTTCTTTCTGGAATAAGAAATATCTGCCAGATCTGCAAGTAATGGAGCAATAAACAAGAAATCCAGACAATAATTTGTCCTTGAAATGGTTGGCAGATCTGGTTGTAAATGTCGGTGGTGAACCACATCACTGATGATGCCTCCAGGAGCTTTCAGTCACATACGTCTGTGTACAGCAGGGTCACAAGATGCGTATAATTGTGTAGTTTTGAAAGTCAAGTCTCTCAGGATCAAGTCAGACAGGATACTTTAGAAGCTGCAGTTGAGAGGAGGACTCTCACCAAGCTGTTGTCTATCCTGGATAACCCTGACCACCCTCTCCTGTACTGGTCAGACAGCGGAGGGCCTTTTCCAACAGGCTCAGACAGCGTCTCTGTCACACGGACCGATACAGGAAAACATTCCAGCCCACCTCAATAAGACTCTTCAATCCTTCTTCCTCGTGTCTTAGTTAACATCCCGAATGTGACCACATCTTAATATATAGGACAATAGCAGGCTGTTACTCTTACATCGTACAATGTTAATGATCTCCTCTCGGCTGTTTTGCAGGTATTTTTAATTTTATATTCTGTTTGTTTGTGTTCTAAACATAATTGTACATGGAGGCTGCAACAACTAAATTTCCCAAGTTGGGATTAATAAAGTACTTCTATTCTATGCTATTATTCTATCAGAGTTTTCTGTTGTGAGTTATGAAGTGAGCACCGTAAAATCTTTACCGCCTTCGGGGCTCATGGGACCCCAGTCTGCTTGTTTACTGGCCGGGATTCAATCCTTTCCTGCTCCTGCCAAAGGACTTTGTTCTCGTAGCAATTTTTGAACAATTTCCATTCATCTTCTTAGGTGACTGTAAGGTTAACTGTCTTGTCATCTCTGCTTAGGACCTCGGCTCTGCCAAACAAACCTGGCTGGATGATGCTTTGTGTCCCCAGGCTGATGCCGTAGCCAAACCTGTTGATCACAGAGAACCAGACTCTGATTGGTCAGCTCCAGGAGCATCATCAAGCCATGCCTACCTGACTAGCCCAGCTGAAATCCAAACTATTTAAAATTGTTAACAATGGAACGTCAAACCCTAAAATACAGATGAGAATGTACACAGAAGTGGTTTGTAGATGTCATACATGATATATTTCTTAATTAAACTCTAATTTCTTAATTCCACTGACCTCCTCCTTCTTGCATTTGGGTTCTTTCTGCTCCTTCAGTTCTGCCATGAATTGTAAATAAATATGAATTGGAACAGGATATTTCAGTCAGTTTATACATTTATTTAAACACTTTTATTTTTTATTAATCTATGTTCTACAGGATTAGCGGTGCAGGACTCTCCAGGTTGCTATATTTTCTGAGATTTTACATTTTTTTCTTATTTGATGTTATTTTTTAAAAATCAATTAATTATATTTGTTTGACTAGATTGTTTGCTGTGCTCATTTAACCTCTTGCCTATGTCTGAGAAAAATAATGCTTTCAGATAGTAGATGCTTCTCCTCTCCACTACAACAAACAAATGTTTTTCAGCATCTGGGTTACTGCGTTACCATGGTAACTGAGAACAGACGTGACAGCGCCGCTCTGAAAAGCCAAGGTGTTTTACATCCACTTATTAACACACGTGCAGAAGGTCGCTCACGCAAACATCTGTTAATTGTAGCCCGACGATCACCTGGAGCTGTTGTTCCCGCTGAGCTCGGACCGATGCACATCTCCTACAGATTCTGCACTTTCAGCTTTTCCCTACAGAATCTGCAAGCATTATCCTCAGACTGGGCAGTATTCTGCTGCTGCACAGCTTCTCCTCAAGCTGCCGGATTAGAAACTGATGGAAGTTTTTGTTTCTTATTGTTGCTTTTTTTAACTACAACTCTACAAGTTAGACTTTAAAATAAGGAGTGAACTTACAGAAATAACAAAATATGTTTTAAAATATTAGTCCTAAAATATCTCAGACTTTTTATTTTCATCGCTGGGTAAAATTTAAAAAGATAACAGGGATTGTCTATCTAAACATTGAGGTTCTTTTGTTTTATTCTGTTCATTCTGTGCATTCAGACCTGAACCTGGATGTCTAGATGACCTGTGACTTTGGATGATTAGAGACTTGAACTAGTTTTGTCCAAATTGCAGAAGATTTCACTGTGGCTGCAACTGATTGTTTCAAAACGTTTTTTATGGAGCGGTTTTGCTGGAGCGTAAGTTGACTGAAGTAATCAAATATGCATTCCTGACTGCTGCTGCACAAATTGCCAGTATATTTTACTACTAATTACAGACATCCAGTCTCATTTGGGCTGCAATCCTGCAGGTCTTCTCTGCTCCAACACACCTGACTCAAATTAATCAGTCATTGTGTAAAACTTAACAGGTTACTGGACCCATTTAATGTTCGCCAGGTGTGTTTTAACAAGGATACATCAACTCCAAGCAGGACAGCGGCCCCTTGTGGACCGACTTTCTGTCTACTTTCTGTAATCAAAGAAATTCTACTGTAGATTCTGCCAGAACTACAGATGCAAAGCTCTCATTTCACACTTGACTGGGATTTACATCAGCGAGCAGCGTAGATATCTTTAAAAGATCTTAGCAAATTATTTGAACTAATGAACCAGACTAAAATTTTTTTTTTTTTTTCATTGTTTGACTTTCTTTCAGGCTGAACTTGGACTTAAAATGATATGAAACTGTCTTTAAGGTTAAACTTGACTCCTTCTGAAATAATTTAGCCTTGGCTTTTCATCAGCTTTTCAAGAGTAAACTTGTCCCATGAGATCTTAAAAAAAAAGTCTCCAGCGGTAAATGTTTAACCCATAAAGACCCAACCCATGAAAAAATGATCAGATAAGTCCAATTTTTTTAATATGAGGTCTTTATTCGTCACTTTAACAAAATATAAAATAAAGTTCCAATATTTTAGGGATAATTACCATTTATTACCATGTGTCAAATTTTTGATAGTGTAATAATAGACATAATGTACCATAAAGTGATGCTAAATGTCTCAGAAACTATGTATCCTAGATGCCATGTTGGGTTCTTATGGGTTAAGTGTGATATTTGTGTGAGGGGGTGCTGTCCTCTGTAGCTGACTCTGATCTCTAACCTCCTTGTGAAGATGCAACAGTAAGAATAAAACCATTTCTCATGCTAATGGCGCTGCTTTCTCTCCTCCAGCCCCTGAAGCTGCACTGTGAGCTGTGCAGCATCGTGTCCAGCTCTGGGCAGATGTTGGGCCAGGCTGCCGGCCCGCAGATCGACCGCTCTCCCTGCATCTGGCGGATGAACAACGCTCCAACGAGGGGTTTCGAGCAAGATGTCGGCCGGCGAACCACTCTGCGAGTGGTCTCCCACACCAGCGTCCCTCTGCTGTTGCAAAAGCCCCAGTACTTCTTTGGTCAGGCCAACGACACCGTCTACGTCGTGTGGGGACCACTACGAAACATGAGGAAGGACGGGAAGGGCATCGTCTACAATATGCTGCAACAGGCGTCGGAGAACTACCCCCACGCTCGTATCTACGTGACTACAGAAGACAGGATGAACCACTGTGACATGGCTTTCAAGAGAGAGACGGGAAAAGACAGGTGAGCCAAACAAGTCTCTGCTTTTCGGATTTGTCTCTGTTTTTATTTTTTGGCTCAGCATCACTGAATTCTACCACAGGCCTCCTGAGTAGCAGATTTTCCACTCAGTACTTTGCCATCCACTCTTCTGTTCGTTCAGTATTGATCTTATCGATGCAGATGGTGTGCTCAATGCTCTGTGCCTTTCTTCTCTCAAATCCCTCCTTTCACATACCTCTATCAAGTGAGGGGCTTAACTTTGCCCCTAAAGAGGTCTGACATGGCACCAGAGGCCTTTTTCCTTTTAAAATAAGCTTTTAAGAGGAGCCTTGGCAGGATAGACGGCATCCAGACACTGGTCTGGGGAAAACCTCGTAAATGTGGTGACATGATTCTGGCAGTTTTTCCAGCTATGCTAATCCCAGCCACTTTCACAACTTCTATGACAGTTTCCGGACATACTGCGCATTTCCAAAGCAGTGGAAGGATTTAGATGGATGAAAGTGTTGTTTTTGTTTGTTGGTAACATTCAGCAGCTACTTTAACTCGAAGAGCGACCCCACCTCGTTCTCCATTTTCACTCAATTCTCCAGTGAGGATTGCAGGTTAATGAGAAGGAGGCTGCAGGCAGGCAAACCTCCTTTTTTCAGGGTAGTTTCTGCTCATTTCTGCACAACTCTGGACTCCTGCCTCATCAAGACCTCTCTTAACTTCTTAAGAGGATTAACATGTTCTGTAACAGGCGCAGCATCCATTCCATTTCAGCTCCATTGTCTGGCTCTTATTCAGGATTGCGGGGTTAACAGTGTATTTCATGTAGCGCGTCCATGTTCGGTTTGGCCCAGCTGTTCGAAAAAGGCCCACAAAGCACAGATCGAGGAGTGGGATTAGGGAGGGATCCTCTGGGAGAGGAATCTCATTAAGGGACATAAGGTTTCTGGGTGAGATGCGGCACTTCAATCATTGCTGATTGGTAACACAGACCGTACTCGAGGTGTAATAAGGAATCAAATGAATATGCGATGAGCGCTGAGAAGTTTGTTTCCTCTGGTTTTCTAAAGCTTGATTTGATATATCTGGACTGAGGCACAGTGGCTATCCATAGAAACAGCTTTTAAATGAGCTTAAACAGAGCATATTTTAGTGTAATTGGAGGGAGAGCGGCGTAACCGTTGTCATTATGTTCGGCTAATGCAGTGCAATTTGACCCCGGAGCTCTTTGTTAGCAGCTTGACCTCACCAGCCTCAAACATCGAGCTCTTTGCTGAGACATCAGCAACATAACACTCTGTTAAACCACTCTCACTGCCAAAGTTAGCCTGTATTTGTCCTGTAATTTGAGTGTGCGTGCGCTCACTGGTTCTCTGTCAGCGCTTGCTGCATGGTGCAGGATAATCATCGGCTTGGAGAAGATGGAACAGTGATCGAACACAACTCTAATTATCCAGATTGCCTCCAGCAGCCGAGGAGAGGCAGCAGCTCGGCTTCCACTTGGTTGCTTGATCAAGGGGAAGGCAGCGTCAGTGCTGACTGATTCTCCAGCCAACCGTGTAAGCGACTCCGCCTAAGATTCAAATGGTCTGTCAGGAAACTCGGCTGTTTCTGGACAGAGCTGAGGAAATGAAACCATAAGAGAATTAGAAGAGGAGTTATCATGCTCAGGAGGTGACGACAGCAAAGGCCAGAACAGTCCAGCTGAATTAATCCAACTCAAAAGGAGAGAAAGATCACATTTAGACCAAGAAGTATCCACTCAAACACTGCATGATGCCTTTTTTTTTTTTTTCATGGCATCGTCATATTGACCAGTGAAACTTGACATTCAGGATTATTGACCTTTGAGTTGCACCAATAGGAATCCTCTTTGTCCAAAGGAATATTCCAGTTGTCCTCTTTCCATAGACATATCAAATAAACGGATTCATTATCAGAATAATTCAATTATATTACCTGTATTGTGGAATGATAATGTTTGTTCTTCTGTGGAACATGATATGAGGGTAAATAATAGAGCTGGGACAATATGCTTTTGTCCCGATTCGATTCGATATTTTAGGTGCCGATTTGATTTAAATTGCGATTCTCACAATTCTTCGATATTTCTCATTTTTCTAGATTAAAAACAAATTAAATGTACAAAACGTTTTTTTTTTTTTTCCTCGTTGTTTTTCTTGATTTAAATTAGGAAAAAACAACACAGTAGTCAGACCATCATTCTGCTGCTTTAATGCCCAAGAAGACAAGTAAAAAGATCAATAAAAACAATAAAAATGACAAAAAAAATTATTATGGATATTATTTATTTGTTGAAAAAAAAAGATATTTTAACAAAAAAATCAATTTTAAAATTGTGAAGAAAAATCCTGATTTCCGATTTTTCGATTCAATTTTCCCACCCCAGTAAATAAAACTCAACAAAATGGAGGCTTGTTGAGTTTATAGATTACAGACTGCAAGATTTCCCAGTTGAAAGGAGGACTTACATTTTGCTACTTACATTTCCTTATTACATAAACTTTTTTAACCATTTATAACACTACACTATAACATCGGTTTCTGGTAGGTGTCTATAGGAGGAGTACAACAGATGGATTTACAGATGGAGGATTCTTATCGGGAAGGTTTCCACTTGAAAAGGGCTTCCATTAAACTGCTATTATGCTCACTGCTTTTGCAGTTGCACCAGCAGATTGTGACATCAACATAGTACGTTATCACAGACTCTCTTAATCATTTAAATTGCCGCTTTGGGCTGCGTGGAGTCTGCAGTTTTCTCCCTAAACAAAAGGCGTCCAGATTGTAACAGACGACACAGCAACACCGCAGCTGCAGCTGGGATCTGGTTTGATTTGAAATGTTTGTGTAACATGTATAAAAGTTTTGTCCTGTTGGGTTTTGACAGGTTGTACGATGTAGAACTACTTCAGTAATCGCTTAGAAAGCAACAAACAGGTATATTAAATCCATAAATCTTTTGTATGACTTTTTTTGGGTTTGTGTTAAAATGGAAAGACACATGCAAGCATTTCTTTCAAATCTCATCCAGTTACTCACACATAACACTGAGAATTATGTCACATGTAGAGCTTCAACAGTGCAGAGAAAATATTTGTGCTTATTTATAGAAGAACAAAGTTCGTTGATGTTACATCTGTCTGGGTTCACAGCCGGACATTTGCTTGTCCTCATCTGTCCAGCCACAAGACTTGTCTGAAAGCTATAAAAGGGATATTCGGTTGATTCATAGTTCTTTCGGGAACTATAATAATGTAAAATTCTGGATGTAAATGCATTTGACAACCACTTAAAGCTGGGATTCATGTAATTGCGCACTGCGGCTGGAAATTGTAGGAGCTGAGCCTCTCTGTTATCAGCTCTGCCTTCCGAGCTGCAGTCTCTGGTTGTCGGAGCGTATCGGCATGGCCCTGTTAGCGGTGGTAGATAACAGACCTCAAGACGACGTGGGACTTAAATCACACTGTCACTTTACAGCACTGCCACCAGGGACTGTGTGACCTGGGTGCTTGCCTCCCAGCTCAGCTGCTCCGTCATATAAACAGCACGTGTTCAGGTTTATATGTTCCTGTCTGGATGCACAGCTTAATTTATTCCTGTGGCTTCATCTTTTCATGCAGTCGTATTTGAACGACGCTGGTCTGCAGTTTTCTCATCTGCAGAATAAAGATCAGGCTCATTTTAGCTTTTGACATTAGTTTTGTAACCACACAACTTTGTGACTCATTGTGAGCGGAGAATTTGCAGCAGATGGTTCAGCTGAGCTGCAGTCTGAACCGTTCAAACTCAGTTAAAAACATATTTAGTGCTTATCAGGTTCTGCATAACAACATCACAGCTTGGATTGTCTTCCCATGGAAATAAGCTTTAATCTTCAGTTTTGTGTTGCAATCACATTCCTTTTCTCCGATTCCCATTAATAAACCAGTTTCTACTAATACTTAATAACTCGTCCTGCACCAGGGGGTGTGTACCTTTGTCATCCACTGAAATCACCCAGATGCCACAAAGTTCACACAAAAACTGAAAAGACAGTTCGTCGCATTGTTCAGTTAAAAATGACCTCAAAAATGATCTCACTACGTAAAATAGTTTTTCCCTTATGGATGTTTTTTGATTACTTAATTAATTGGGGGAGTGGTGGGTTCAAACTGGGGCCTGTCCTAGTAGAGTGTGAATGTTCACCACGTGTGTGTGTGTGTGTGTCTACAGCTTCCCCCTTCCTCCATGCATTGCAGGTAAATTGGTCGTTGTAAATTCTTCCAATGAGTGAGTTAGAATAAGAAGTGTAGAAAATGGATGCATACATTTTATAATATTGAAGTGATTTCTAATGTTTTCATACAAGTGTGTGTTTCTTATTTTTTGCTACTGAATTGTGGAGTTCTTATTCCTACAGTGTGATATGTGTAATGATTTTTATCATTAAAATAATATTTTTATTCAGGTGACAGGGTGTTTTAAGGTGAAGCCTTGATAAACTTAAAATAAAAAAAAAAAAAAGCATATGTATGCACATCAGGCGTTGTTTCATGAGTTTCTTCAGTAGAAAGAAACAAGAAGAAAGAATCTCACAGGAAAAGTGTCAAAACTCTCCATGCAGTGATCAGAGTATTAGATCCGAGATTTAAATCAGCTGCAGGAGGAACGTATACGTTTTTAGGTCAAGTATGAACAGACCTTTTATTCAGCTGAAGAGACGTTTAACAAACACTTCATAGGAAAGCTTTGATTACAGTTGGAACAAGCTTCATTTTTATTTTGCATATTTCACTTTCTTCTCATCATTTTGCAACAAAGATGGCATGAAATTAGACCCGGACGTCCTTCAGTTTTTGCAGCTGCAATGTGCAGAAATGTTTGTTGTGTCATGTCAGAGCTCATGATGTATGCGTCGCATTTTCTGCAGAAACATCAAAACAGCGCTGCTACACAAACATACACACGATAACTGTGGTCAAAAACTCCACGTCTGACATCACTTTCACGAGAACACAGGTGTCATTTAGTCATCGTTCATTTACTTCAGTGTATTGAAAATCACTCCACAAAGCAGGAAGCATGAAATTACACTTCTTGCTTTACATACTTTATTTCATAGCATCCAGTTTGGCTCCAATTTAACTCAAGCTGTGATGTCAGAGTGAAAAGGAGACATAGTCTGGCTGGTAAAAGACAAAGGGGACACTTATGTTGTGCTAGTTTGTTTTTTCCTACCTAATGAAGGCTTTGGTTTATGTCTTTGAGGTAAGATTAAACAGAGTTTACAGCAAAGCTGGAATTAAATGTGAATCATTACGTTTCAGCAAAAATTATTTGAGGAAATTACTTAAAGTGGAAAAAAAAGCAGGGAAAGTTTGAAACAGAGTAAAAAGAGAAAATTCTTTTAATGGCTCCGACTAACGGTCAGACTAAAGAGGTTTGATCTGCGTCTGCGATTCAGTACCAGGAATGATTCACCGAACATCATTGTAGGCTTCTGATTGTGAGGAAAAATTTATCTTAACCCCTTTTTGAATGTCATGGCTGTGTAATCTGGGTTCATAACCTCCAGCTGTGCACATCGTGAGAGCGTAGGCACCTCTGGCGGGAAGCGCTTACTCATCCTCAGATAGCTTCAAATGCAACATCATTCAGCTCAACAGATTCTCATCTGTGGTAAATATTCGGTTCAGCATTTACCAACAGAGCTTTTTATCAGCTGCATTCTTTCTGCATTTTTTGTCCCATTCCTCCTCTTTATCTTTTTTTCTCTCTTAAAAATTCATCAGAAAACTCAGTGAAAGGTCTTGTTACTCACGACATCGTGTCAAGGCAACGGCTCTTTTTCACTGGGTTTGTCAGATTGCTTCAAAAATCTTAAAATTGAATCTTTTATTTCTTGTCTAGAAAGGCACTGAGTATTGATAATCTTATATTGTTACGACCCCCGTGGGGTCTAGGGGTAAAAAGAGGGTGGTAACAAAACGGAACAGGTAGCTAAAAGTTCAACAGTGAATTTAACAGAAAACAATCTGGGTTTACCTCATGCGTTCATTCGTTTGTTCATTCGTTCGTTCATTTTCCAAACCGCTTCATCCAATTCAGGGTTGCAGGGATGCTGGAGCCTATCCCAGCAGTCTTTGGGTAAAAGGCAGGGTACACCCTGGACAGCTCACCAGTCCATCGCAGGGCCACACAGAGACAAACAACCACGCTCATACTCACTCCTATGGGCAATTTAGAGTAACCAATTAACCTAACATGCATGTCTTTGGACGGTGGGAGGAAGCCGGAGACCCGGAGAGAACCCACGCATACACGGGGAGAACATGCAGACTCCACACACTAAACTACCTCAACTAGTTCAGTGAAATGGAGATAAAACAAAAAACATAAACAGGGAATACCCAACCAGAAACACAGTTTACACTGGATAAATCCCACTTAGGGACAAAACACAAAGAAAACGTAAAATAAAGTCTGTAAATCTACAGACTTAAAAAAAACACCACAAAGACACACAAAATCTGTAACCCTACAGCCAGACAACAAGAGGCTCTGTAAATTTACAGCCAGCCAGTCCTTTTACCAACAGGGTAGTGTCAAATTGTGTCACCGTCAGACACAGCTGCCAGGAATGATGGCGCTGATTGTCCTTACACGAGCATTTGCTGTTAAGAGCGACGTGAAGCGCCAGCGATCTTTGATATTTTAAAAAAAGAAAAAAACAACACATTCCCGTTACAGACATGATACACTGTGAACTGAAAATAGTTTAATAAATGATGCTTTTGGCAACTTACATCCCTTCTAAAATAACCTGCTTTAAAACAATGAACTGAGAAAACGGTAGCAAGCTAACACTAAGCTACTATTTACCGAACCGTTTATTTAACATTCGTGCTCACCACTCCACTCGTTGTATTCCGTGCTTCCATAGCCCCCCAAATTTACCAAATTAATGACCTACACGTGTAACTCGACTATCTTAAACGTCTTGAACTATTGAAAGTAATGGTGTTCACACTTACCGGTCCACTCGGTTTCAAAAGCCAACATCAGAGGAGTTGCTTGTACCTGTCGATGCACATTGCCGCAAGGCTGATTTCAAATAGGCCCCGCCCCTTCATTGCAAAATCATGACATCTTAAGTTATCTCTGCTTAACAAGATTATTAATCTCTATGTTTTAACAAAATAACGACCCTGCTGAACTTTAGCAAATTTGCAGACCTATGTTGATTCTCACTCTGCCACTTTCTCTTTCTGTTTTCTTTGCTTCTCCTGTAATAAACTCTTCTTCTATTTCTTTATTGAATCAGCCACAGTGCATGTTTAGCATGTTTTGATATCCAGTTGCTGGCATGTGATACAACGTCTCAAAGCAAAACACACCAGGCTGGAATAAAATATTTTGAAATGTGGTTTCAGAAAAGAGTTCCTATGTTGCAGAAAAAAACATCCTGCCATTGCCTAAAACTCCCAACCATCTGAGCCAAATTACTGCAGACCAGTTGCACTAACATCTCCCATCACAAAAGCTGTTAAGAGACAGTTACTGAATCACAGTAAAGGCATCTTTCAGGGCCCTTTCCAGTTTACTTATCATAACGGGCTTCTGGTTGAAGGATCCTCTACCTGCTTCAGAGAGCCTGCTCTCACTTGGACAAACCAGGCAGCACTTTGATAGTCATTTTATTTGATTTCTCAAGTGCTTTTAATACAATTGAATCTGCTGTGTTATGTGAAAAGCTCCATAATTTCCAGTTGGATGTTCCCACAACCACCTGGATTTATGACAACCTAACAGACCACAGACAGAAAGGATGTCAGAGATGATGGTCAGCTATACAGGAGCACCACAAGGCTGTACTCTCACTGATTCTCTTCACACTGTACACCTCAGACCTCCAGTACAACTCTGAGTCATGCCATCTGCAGAAATACTCTGATTACTCTGTAGTTGTTCGGTGTATCAGTGATGGACAAGAAGCTGAGTGCAGTGAACTGGTCAATGGGAGAAATGGCATGAAAACAATTTCATCATCATGAACACAAAGTAAATGAGAGGCTGTTTTTGTATTGAGGAGGAACGGGATTGAACTAAACAGCGTCTCATCCTGGGAGAAGAGGTGGAGGAATGACAGGATAGTGTAGCCTGAAAATAAACCAGACTGGAAATGCAATGCAGAGGCATCTTCAAGAAAGGACAGAGCAGACAGTATATCTTAAGAAGCTGAGATTATTTAGGGTCTCGATGAGATGTTGCCTAAAAAACGTCAAATATGACTTAGGCAATTATGCAACAAAGCTAACAATATCTTCTATAAGTGTGTAGTAGAAAGTACAGTTGGCTTTGCAGGCATCTTTTGGGGCAGCAGCATCAGAGGCTTAAAGACCCTGAACAAAAAATGACGAAAGAGGCTGGTTCTGTCCTGGGGATAAAGCTGGTTGTCCAGGAAAAAAAGTGCTGCACATGGAAAAGCCCACACATTTACACATCTACAATACACAGCACAGTGAAGAAACAACAAGGTGTGTTCAGGGAGAGACTTCTTCAAGTCCAGTGCAAGAAATAACGTTACCATAGGCCATTACTGCCAGCAGGCATCCCCCTCTGGAACGAGGCCATGTCTGATTAAATATCACTTTTTTTTTTTTTTTATATTCACTACAACATTGTAATCCTACTTTGAGATAAGTTCAACAATAATTAAATAATTTATTTCATTTGAATCTATAAAGCCAAACTTATTATATTTTATACACAGTTTGTGAGACATTTTGAATCACTATGGTAAAAACGTCCAGCCCTAACACATACCAGGAAACGACATATAACATGGTAATAACAAAAAAAACAAACAAAAAACAAAAACATTTTTTTTGCTAGTTATTTTCTTACATTTTGATAAAGAGCCAAAAAAGATGCTATATTGAAAAAAGGGCCTTTTCTCGCCAATGGTTCATTTAAATGAAATGCAGCAATGGCAGCTCCAGGAATGTTCATAAAGAATTTTATTGTACCTTCAAAATGAGTCAGACAAACATCATGTTAAGGCTGGAAATTCATGTAGCATTGCTTTATTTATGTAAAGCTGAAAACAAAATAAATTATTCATGTTCCAGGGATTTCATGACATTTTCCAGGTACGGCAGCAGCTGAAGTTTCAGGTAGATCCGTTGGACAGAGCGAACCTGACAAGGTTTTTTAGAATATCCATCTTTCCATCCATCATCTATACCTGCCTAATCTTTCTGGAGGTCACAGAGGGGCTCGACAAAGTGAGACATTTGCATTGTTCCCCTTACAACGTGTTTCAATAAAACTTTCATACAACCTGCACCCTGCTGCTGAATGATTTAAAAACATTTCTTTTTTCCTACTTTCAATGTCAGCCACATCGTTATGAGGAAAATCACATGCTCTGGATAGACAGTGTGAGTTTCACACAACAGGCATGTTTCTCCTCCTTGGGCTCTGCTTCACTTCATTGTGCTTTCATTAAAAAATGTTTGTGCTGTAGCTTTGAACCTTGTCAGACAAAAAAGTCCCACAAAGCCCTGAAATGTTTTCACTCAAAATAAAGGAATATGATAAAAAAAAAAAAAAAAAAAAAAAAAAAAAAAGAAAGAAACAAGCACTGAAACTTGATTCAATCTGTGTTCGGGTGTGTTTGCAAGCAGCCACTGGATTCAGTGTCAAATAACTCTGGCAGTGCATCGTCTTGTGCACGGTACGTGACTGTGCCTGTAATTGCTTTGTGTTTTCTATGTCAAGAGAAGAAACAGCAGATAGCGGGATTGCCGCTGTCAGGTCATGTAGGAGATGAAGCACGACGCTCACAGCATCACCACATAACTGTAATTTCATGCTTATCACAACGACCCATTTAAAAAGAAAAGGGGAGCAGGAGCATTCATTGTGTTCCTTTCCACATAAAGCAGCGTTTTTTTTTCTCTGTATATGACCCTAAAATGCAGCACTGTGTGTGTTGCGCTCCGTCCACACCAAGAATTTGTCACCG
The DNA here is from genome assembly GCF_933228915.1 of Telmatherina bonti. Classification (NCBI taxonomy): domain Eukaryota; kingdom Metazoa; phylum Chordata; class Actinopteri; order Atheriniformes; family Telmatherinidae; genus Telmatherina; species Telmatherina bonti. The sequence goes on from NC_136625.1 coordinate 13,133,584, forward strand.
AGCAAGCGTGTAATGACATTACTTCTCTGTGTTGAAAGCTTGTAATTGGTGTGAAATTATCTTATTAAATGAAGCCACTGGAAACTGTAAGGAGCGAATAACCCCGGCGTTCTGAGTGGTGCTTTGGCAGGTCAAAAACCGTCAATTCAGAGTAAGCGCACTGTCCGCTCCCGCAGCAAGTGGGGAATGACCATTTTCTGTCTTCATGTGGTCCCATCAGAGAAAGAAATGAGGCGTTTTGTAGGAAGGCGAAAAGCAAACTGTCAGCTAAAGGCAAAGTGCAAACTTTTCCAAAAGCCATTAGCATTTATCCTCTAATGATGTAATGATGCTTCTGTGATGCCAGGAAAAGTATTAGCGGAGAGCGGGAGGCGGAGTAGGTCGACACATTTTACTGTGGTGTGTCAAAATGGCAAAAAGGATTGGACTATGAATTTCTCTGTTTTTTTTTTATCATTTTAAAAAAAATAATAAAGTTATTTATTTAAATTGAGTTGCCTTTAAAATGTAGAGCAAGTCATTTGCTGGTGGTATCCTTCACTCAGTGTTACCCGCTACAACTTCCTTCTCTCTAACACGTGCGATGGATCTTCTTATTCACACTTGAAGGGCAAATTATGAACTCTTCAGTATCATAGTTTTCAATGTTGTCTAGAAAAAAGAGGAGCTGAATATTATTAGATTAAATCCAATCCTTAAGCACAGCCATGAAAAGCTTCCCGTGGCATCTAAATGATGTGAGGAGTTGCATTCAGTCTCATTTCTGGGTCCAGATTTACTAATGTTTTTGCCTGGTGCGCAACTTTTTTTTTTATTCATTCAATAATTCCAGAGAAAAATCTAAATGATGGCCAACCCATATTATTCTAAAATGCTTTTCACATTTGCCCTTTAAGCCAAGACTGATGCACCTTCGTTCCACATGACTGCATGTGTGAAAGTGAAGAGGCAGCATGGGCGATCAAAGCCATCATCTTGTCAGATATGTGGAAGTGTAAAGACGGAGGCAAAAATCAGCATCTGCAACTTCAGTCTCACCAGTAGTTTTTCTTTTTTCTTTTTTTTTCCTTTGCATGCATAAACAGAAATTTGCAAAAGAAGTTTTGTTTTTTACGACCATCCATCTTTTTCTACTCAAACTTGAACTGCACAGATTTTTTTTTTATTGTGGTGACAAAACTTGTACAGATGCAAAATTCTTTTACATACTGAACCCATATGTAATAACATAGGCCTGCCTTGTGTGTGCATACACACATCAGTCTGGCATCGCAGAACTTGCCACTTTAACGAATGTTGTCATCAGTCATCTGAACCCATGATTCTGGCTTCTTTTGCACACATCGATGCAAGGCTGACCTGCCTATGTGTGCTATATTGATTACATTTGTTCTGCGCCTATGAAGCCAAACTGGGACGTGAAAAGGGGGTAATATTTCCTCCCAGTTATGCAACTCCTGCTAGGAATTTTAAGGTTGGAAACTTAGACAAAGTAGAGCAGCAAAACTTTTGGCGACTCTTCCTTTTATTTTGGAACATCAGTGTAACGTAACCAAATGGTTGCACAGACTCACTGGCAGGTTTATTCCCGTTTATTATACGGAGTAATAGCTGTGTCCACTGATTAAGGGTTGTTATTTTTATTAGCTACTCTTGTTTGTTAAACCACATGGTTGTAGTGCTGTGTTTATGACAGTGTTTGCATTGGTTAGAGCGATTCCTCACGATGAGACAGACCGTTAATGTGCCTTTCTTTAATGGACCATTTGCTGAGCTTCAAGCTGTTTGTAAATTCCCACAGACCACGTGTTTATTTGCACATTTGGATTGTAATTACCTGCAGCACATATTCATTCTGTGGGACATGAGACTCAGCTTCAGATACAGGAACATATAAATGCATGTTATTATTAGAACCACGTTACTTCCACACCATTAAAGCTGATGTATCTATGTGAGGCGAGCAGGAAATGAATAATGAAAACATGACAAGAGTTACCTGCAGAACTTTTACATCAGCAGCAAACCTTTACTTTCCCATGACTTTCACTTCATGTTGACTCTGCACAGCAGCGAGGTTGCTGGTGATTATTATAGTAATGTACTTGTTTGCTGCTGCTGTATTGTAAGAATGTGAAAATGATCATATTTTACCTGCAGGTATTCCCGTTAACCTTTTGCATAAGCTACACAGCAGAGATGAGGTCCGGTCTTTGCACTCAGCCTTCCACAATACTAAAAATAGCACTTTCAATGAGGCTTTGTATGGCCTCTTATTGCCACAGATATTTACCCCGACCCCCTTCACCACCACCACTCCCTTTCTTCTCACATTTTATGTCTGATTCAATTTTCTGCGCTTGGGAAAAAAAACGACAGATGACTTTTACTTTCATGTCGCCAACAATTCCCTTAGCAAAATGACACACATTTGTCATACCCGCTTCTGTATAAACCTCCCCTGCTTTAAATAAAATCTCTCTGCAGTGGAGGCTAACACAATCACGTCTGGCTTGCGCAAATCAGTTATTCTATCGGCTGGCCAGTGACGCAGGTAGGCGAGATGGCTAGCCTGCAGCCTCAGAAGCTGTAAATGCATTTTCTGCTCTGCTCTGCTGCACCCAAACAAGCTCCACCGGGCGAAATCTCTGAAGCACACACCTGCCTCACCAGCCATGTAGCAGGCCAGCCTCATCTAATAGGCCTTATTAGATCAAATGCCTGTGTGGCTTCAGAAAATAACAGCCTAAAGAGATAAAATGCTCTCATAACACTAAACTTTTACACTGTTTTAGTTTATATTAAGGGTGTTTCCAGCGACGTGACGGTTAATGTAGTACACTTTCACAAGCCATTTTATTTTTTCTTTTAAACCGTTGTTGCATAGTCCTGGCCCTCTAAACCTTCATGTTTTAGATTTTTTTCTGATTGAAATGAATTTCTCTCATAAGCACCTTGTTATCAAGCTTTTCACAAGGCTGCTAATGACTCAGGTGTCTGGAAACAGATGCAGAGAAAACACTCAGTGGGGTCCCAAGCACAAGGGATCTTTATTATCTTTTCATATTTTCCGAGACATAGTTTGAAAACAGTGATAGAGTCCTACAACTCCTGATAAACAGCTTGAACAGATATTTTACAGAAAATGCTTTGGGGTCTATGAGTCAACAAGCTGTGATGGGAAATATTACTGTTTAAAAAAGGTTCCTAATTAAGAAAAGAAAGAAAAAAGCACAAAAAGGAAACGTCACTGCTCATATTCTCTGTCTTGCATTTAATGACGGTTGATAGTCAATCATTCTTTATTTATGAAGCTTTTTTTTTTGTACAAAGAAATTGCAGCAAATACTTCATTCAGCTGGATAAACATTATAGGACTCATGTAAGAAGTTGAGTTATGGAACTGTGTATGGATCTTTCTCTGAGGTTGCTGGAGTGTTTCATATTTTAAAGTAAAACTACGTAAGATTCTGACCTTAAAACTCCACTGATACACTGACATTCGTTACACACACACATAGTTTGTTGCCCTGCACCGACTTAGAAACCACATTTCATAACTCTGTGTTCCAGTCCTGAGCATCATGTGACACCTACATTTTGCTTCAAATTCCAGGGTCGCACACCAGCAGCTGGACTTATACAAACTGTTGATTTTTGGCATGTGCTACTGGCTGATGATTCAGCAAAGAAACTATAATGGAGGGCCAAGTTAGCCTTCGTCAGGGGCCGCCAAAGTGCCACATCGCCCAAAGTTCAGTACTACTGATTTTAGTATATAGTAAAAGGAAAGATTAAAGCTCAGCTAAGCCAAAAAAAGAAAAAAAAAGCCTTTCGTATAGACCTCAGGGTTGGTAACTGTTTATTTAAACACTTTAATTGTCTTTATTAAAGTATATAGTAATAAAGTAAGACTTCTTTGGTCCTAGTTGAGAAATTGTCCCAGCTAAAAAAATGTAAGGAAAAAAAAGGAAGACTAGCAGTGGAAAAAAAAAAAAAAGGGCACAGATAACAATATGAAAAGTAGCTTGAAATGTAGTATTATTGGCTATAAATTGAATAAAGGTTTGCTGTAACTATGTACAGGCTTTTGTAAAATAACTGTTAAAAAAAAAAAAAAAAGGCAACTGACACACAGTCTTGAAAAGATGATGGCACGAATGCAAATGAAAGTTTGCAGTTTATAATAAACGAAAGCACTAATGTGAATTTGTAGCGATGCTAATGGTTTACAAATATCTTGTGTCCCCACATTAATCAGCGCCTCAGAGGACCGTGCACATAAAGGGCTGCAGTTTTGTCCAGATCATTGCAGCAGAAAAGCAATTAACTGGATCTGGTTCCTACTGCTTTTGTGTGTAGAAGCAGGACGTGAAATGCGATATATCGTGCTGTAAATTTTTTACCACTTGCCCTCCTCCGGCTGTCAGCTCACCACTTCCTCTTTTCCCAGGTCAGTGTTTGACATTTTAACTGCAGCAGGTGCAGAATTCAGAGCAGATAAGTACGTGTCTCAGAGGTCCTAAAACTCTGTTGGACTTAAACAAGCTGCACTTTGATGTTAAGGCTGGCTGGGTTTTTATACTGTACACTTAAATAATCTGCAGAACCAAAACCAAAACATGAAACACTAGACATGCTGCCTGCTGCAGAACACTTACTCTGTGTTGTCAAGTAATTCGCTTCCGAACAAAGATGAATCTCCCATCGGTGTAAGACTGAAAGCGCCCATCATGCTGCCTGCAGCTTGGGCTGTAATGCATCCTGTCACTGAAGCTCTGTTACATGTTTGGACTGAAATTGGATGTGAACTAGTCACTTCGCATTATAGTTGTACGACGCTATGTGAAAGGGGGAGGCAGTCACCTCTTGGCAGCAGTGTTAAAATCTGCTTGTAAAATTGTCAAGTCCTCATCTCCCCAAACAGCAGCGGCACTTGCTGTCCTCCAAGATTCTCAGTCAGCGACAAATATTAGCTCAGCTGCTTGGTTCGCCTGACAAACGCCAGCTTTCAGGGCCCTTTTCACTCGCTCACACTGCGCTGTATTGCTTGTCATTGCTTTTGATTTTCATATTAAAGTAATTCCAGCCAGAGACTTTCAGTGTCAAATGAGATTATTTACTTTCTTTTCAACGTCCCCAAAGACACTGAGCCTCAGTAGTGTTGATGAGTGGCCTACTTCAAGTAAATTACATCACACTGTTTAATCGGTTGTGCTGCCCTGTACGCAATATTCTCTATGAAGAGATGGCAGATAAGAAAAAATCTTTAGATTTCTTCATTTCATTAAAGAATAAACCAAAATTAGGTTAATCTATTACATTTTTTTAAAGTCAATTTTTTATTTGGTTTGGCAAATAAAGTTGGCAGTTGGCAGTGACAATAAATGTGTGTACAACATTTGGTGTTAGTATGTTTTTGCAAGGTCTAAGCAATACAATACATGTATGCCTATTCCCACAGTTACATACACTTATATGCGTACATATACACATATTCTGTTTATTTTTTTCAACCCCCCTCTCTTCCCCCTTTATGTGAATTGTCAGAACTTTTTTCTTTTTTTTTTTTTCTAAAGCAAAACAGAAAAAGAAAAAAACAAAACAAGTAAAAAAAGAAACAAGAGCAGCTTAAGAACTAAGGGCATCACGACTCAGTCCTTCTTAAGTGTTCATAAAATCCAGCCATGGTTTCCAGAGTTCCACCAATTTTTCAAAGTCAAGTCTTAATGCAAATGTGAATTTTTCCTATTGGGCAATCTCCTTGACAAGATTTATCCATTCTTCTTGTGTGGGTTGTTGGTCCGTCATCCATTTCCTTGTAATTACTTTTTTGCTTGCGACAAGCATAATGTTCCATAGATACATCTTACACGAGCCCTTTATGCTTGCTGGTTGTTTACCCAGGAACATGGTTTCAAAATTTAAAGGTATCGTTGTCCCCATGACTTTGTCAACGCTATGCTTAATTTTCTCCCAGTAATGAGCCAGTTTCGGGCAGCCCCAGACAACATGATAATGATTAGCTTTTTTTATTCCGCATAACCTCCAACAGGATGCATCTGCACATGAACCTTTTTGTGCTGGCGTTCGAAAAAACCGCACCACACTTTTCCACGTGAACTCCCTCCAGTTAAGTGAACATGTATTTTTCCAGGAGTTTTCCTGTATTGTAAACCATTCTTCCATAGGCAGCTTAAAATCACCCTCCTTCTCCCATTTTTGCTTGATATACTTAGTATTTTCACCTTTGATGGATTTTAGCTCATTGTATAATTTTGAAATCAGTTTACTGTTTGGAATTGATTTATATGATTTGAGAAAAATTTGGACGATCCCGCTGAGAGGTCCATCGGTACCTGCCTTGTTCATTTCGTTTAGGTAATGGCAGACTTGTAAGAATCTATAGAAATCTTTGTTGTCAAGATTGTAAATTTGTTTAATGTCTTGAAAAGTCCTTAAGTACCCTTTATGGTAAAGGTCGCTGTATTTTATTAATCCTTTTCTCATCCAAATTTTGAAGCTCATGTCGGTTTTGTTTGGAGCAAAATCTTCATCATATGCAATCCATCTAATCATCAAGCAAAGTTCACTGAATCTATTTCATTTTTAGACGATGAATAAAAAGAATCCAACTCAGGATTAATAAAAGATTTATAGTTGTTTGTCGTGTCGCTCCGCCTTTTATAAAACACACGTAAATCAGCAAATCATGTCATGATAACAGACCTCACATCACAATAATTATCACAATAGCAAACAAAAACGTCAACATGCGGCTTTCCAAAGCGTTGCCTGGATTATTTATAACATTAAATGAAGTAATATCGAACTCAAATCTGCAAAATGGCCTAAACACTCAACAAGATGCAAAGATAGAAACAGAGCATCAAGCATTTAAAGAACGGCAGGATCTTCTTTAAGATGAACTTGAATGATTACATGATTTTATTATGAAAGTTATTGTAGCTTCATATTTTTTTTCATTTTGACACATTCAGACCAAAGACTTTGTCTAAAACACCTAAAAACTTCTGTTTTTAGGAAAACTTAAAATTTTCCACGACAGATTTTTTAAATTTATTTATTTATTTATTGCTTTTAAAGGAAATAAAAACATAAATCAAGATTCACTTGGGATAAACTTTTCATCAAAATCTGAAAAAAAAACTCAAATTTAATCTCATTGTTTAAAGAACCCTAAAGTGAGTGGGTTGAAATCATCCTGCAGGCGTCGAGCCAGGCGTTAAAGGTCAAATGATGCACATGTTGCTCCAGGATGAGCTCTTCTTTTTTTCATTCTTGCCAATGTGTGGTGACTCACTCAGGCTTTTGACCAGAAGGAGAAACACATCGTCAGTTTCAAAGGCTAAATAAAAATATGTAAAAAAAAAAAAGCCATCTAAAAACCGTTCAGTCAGCAAGAAAACGCATTACAACAAAGTAAATATTGGGGTTTGAGGAACTGGAGAGTAATGTTGTCATGTTGAAACGTAATGATTTATTTTCTGTCATTTAGCTAATTAATCCATTTATTAATCCTTGCAGCTCTCGCTGTGCATCGTTTTGCAGACGTTAATTTTACATGTTGTCGGTGAAAATCCGGCATTCACCAGGATAATTCTCTATTTTCTACACTACTGTAGGAATTTGGTGTAAAGTCTTCAGTCCTATTTGTTGTCTTTTTTTTCTGTTTGTTTTTGAAGCCACATGCGTGTTGCTGTCATATTTGTTTTGGTTTTCTTTTACATTTGGATGTCTAAACCCAGTTTCACGACTTCAGGTGAAACAACTTTGTTGGTGCACAGAGCAACACACTGCAAAGCTTAAAACCTGCAGGTTTGTTATGTCTATTCGGTTCCGTACACACACCGACGGACACAGCCAAAAGGGATTTTTTCCTTGTTTCATCACAGTGGTTTTGTATTTCGTACAAGCAGTCAGTGTCTAGCCTGCAACAGACAGCGGTGAGAAAGCTGTCCCTTTGGCTGCTCACACGGTGTCCCAGCATGCAACTCAAAAAGGCACCACCAGATACAGGCTTTGTTTTTTACAATATAAAATAACTGAAGCCTAAAACATGTCATTACAGTTTGTGGGAAGACGACATCATGGATATTTATTCTGTCCACTGACTCAGACACGCAGCTGAGGAAGTACAAACATCCACCTGATACAAATATCAGAGTAAATTCTGACACTTTTGCTTTTAATCCAACTTCAATTAATTTTTTTTTTGTTCTAAATATATCAACATCCTCATCTTCAGACACATTTCCATGTGGTAACGGCCAGCTTTCCACGTCTCACTTTTATTTTTCTGGCCGCAGAAGGAGGAAGCAGACGATGGTTAGGGGTGCGGACCCCCAGCACTTTGCAACACCTCCATAACATCTACATGCAAGAAATTGCTGATTCAAGGCTCCTCTTACAGTGTTTTCAGCAGGATTTCCTGCTTCTCTCCCTTCAGATTCCCTCTATTTCTCCTGCACACACATCCAGGGTTAGTATGAATATACAGACATATTTTTCGACAGTTACTACTCACGCATTTTGATATTAATGCATTGTGATGCTCTTTATGTCACGCAAACACTTTGTGAGGGAAAAAACACCCTCAGGACGTGACGGTCTCACAGTTTACACTCATGGATTGTGACACATCTGCATGTCGGATAAGTGGACGAAAGTTTCTCAGATATTTTGTTGTGAGACTCGGCTGACATTTGTTTAGTTTCTACACGCAGAATAGATTTCCTAAAGGAATCTGAGACGACGCAGACTCAGAAGTTCTGGATGTTCTTTAAGTTCAGCAGATTATTAAACGTTTTTTAACTTGAGTCAAATTCAACAGACTGCTGGAAAATCTATTTTCATTCCACTTTATTCTGTTTACCTTCATTGTGGCAGCCGATGAGTGCTGTAATTTTCTTTTTTTTTTGAATGAGCACTGCTGCTGCTGCTGCTGAAACTGCTGACATGTCGAGCTGGCCTGTTCAAAGCTCCGGTCCCACCTGTACTTATCTCTGTCACCTCCTGTCATATCTACCTGCCTCTTAACCCCAGTTTGAGCAGCTCAGAATCAAAAAGAGAATATCTTAATGTAAATTATTTTAACATGGAAACACTTGAATACAGTACAAGTACCTCTTAACACCGCGCCGTGTTCACTGTACGGTGTATTTAATCTGAAAACTGGTTAAGAGATGAGGCATTGTGTGAAAGTGTCAGATTAGTGACGGTATTACCCGTAAAATGGAAGAAAAATCGTCTCATTATTCCAGCCGTCACACGCGTCAGGTTTCTGGTTTGTGTGTACCATCATTTACCGTTGCCATGATGAAGATGAAAATGTAAAATCGTGGCAGCGTGAGCTCTGTAAGCCTCCCGTAAACCCCGGAGCAAGAGGGTGTTACATATTAAGGTCGGAGCATGTTTCTATGGGAGCTGCCATAAATCTTCCTTACCGTATGAGAGGAGACCCGGTGTGTCTTGAAAGCAGCTGAGGAGGGCTTAAAAATACCACAGTTATTAGGATTAGTCCCTGTTGTTAAGGCTTGTGAAAGTCTAACGCTAGAGAGGAAGCTGTTCTCAATTATAAGAAAATCCAGGTGAGATTAATTGATTATTGAGCTTTAAAATCAATAATAATCAGTAGCTCTGTGTGTAATTCTCCCGTCTTTGTCTTGATCTCCGTCTCTGGAGAAATCCCTTAAATTAACGCTCATCTGTTTTGCAATTCCTCGGTTTTAACTCGCTGCCTTATTGGTCGGGCTTCCCCTTAACATGTTGAGTCGGCTGAAGAGCTTTCAAAGTTCACCTGCTCTTCTACTCACTCGGTTCTGAATCCAAAACGTTGCACAGATGTATTCAGGCCTCTGCACACCTTCCTTTAGACTCTGAGCTCTTTGAAGGTCTGATTTTATGCGAAATAAATCCCCATAAATGGTTTATGGCTGTTGCACGGAGGTGCAAACGCTGTTGTTGCCGTGTTGAGTGTTTACAACGTGGCACCAACACGACCAGCTTTTGCTTCTCTTTCAGGGCAAAGGTGATAATCTGTTATGCAGAAAAGTGTACTGGTTAAAATAAACCTGTCAAGTGGCACAAAGCTTCGTACTCTTCATACTCCCCTTTAATAACGCATAACTCGGACTTTTAGCAAAGCAGCTGCTGTTTTCAGCTTGGCCTGGGTCACGGACTGGGATGGGATTGTTATACTTGATGCTCTGTCATTTTGTTGAGTGGAATCAGGAACCTGAGTGTGGCATGCATGAAGTTTAGCTTTCAGATCATCATTGCAGTCGACAAATTGTCTGAACATATTGCATTAGCCAACTCTTCTTCAGCTTTTTTATTATTAGTCATAGATGAAGCTGAGAGGACCAAAAAGCAGATGAGAAGTTGCAAGATCAAAAAGATTTATTGACAAGATAAATATGTAGTGAAGGCGTCCGGACAGTTTGGCATGCAGACAGACAGGCAGACAGACATACAGACAGACAGGCAGGTAGGCATGCAGACAGACAGACAAACAGACAGGTAGGCAGGCAGACATGCAGACAGACAGACAAACAGGCAGACAGGCAGACAGACAGACAGGTAGGCATGCAGACAGACAGACAAACAGGCAGACAGGCAGACAGACATGCAGACAGACAGGCAGGTAGGCAGACAGGTAGGCAGGTAGACAGGCAGACAGACAGACAGACAGGTAGGCAGGTAGGCATGAAGACAGACAGGCAGGCAGACAGGCAGGCAGGCAGACAGACAGGTAGGCAGACAGGTAGGCAGGCAGACAGACAGGTAGGCAGACAGGTAGGCAGACAGGTAGGCAGGCAGACAGACAGGTAGGCAGGTAGGCAGGCAGGTTGGCAGACATGCAGACAGACAGACAGACAGGCAGGCAGGCAGGCAGGCAGGCAGACATGCAGACAGACAGACAGGCAGACAGACATGCAGGTAGGCAGGCAGACATGCAGACAGACAGACAGACAGGCAGGTAGGCATGCAGACAGACAGACAGACAGGCAGACAGGTAGGCAGGCAGACAGACAGACAGACAGACAGACAGGTAGGCAGGTAGGCATGCAGACAGACAGGCAGGCAGACAGACATGCAGACAGACAGGCAGGTAGGCATGCAGACATGCAGACAGACAGACAGACAGACAGGCAGACAGACATGCAGACAGACAGACAGACAGACAGGCATGCAGATAGACAGACAGGCAGGCAGACAGACATGCAGACAGACAGGAAGGCAGACAGACAGGCAGACAGACAGGTAGGCAGGTAGGCATGCGGACAGGCAGACAGACAGACAGGTAGGCATGCAGACAGACAGGCAGGCAGACAGACAGGCAGGCAGACAGGAAGGCAGACAGACAGGAAGGCAGACAGACAGACAGGAAGGCAGACAGACAGGAAGGCAGACAGACAGAGAGGCAGACAGACAGACAGGAAGGCAGACAGACAGACAGGGAACTTCTAAACATTTTAGATGAGGTTAGTTTTGCCCAAAAAGCAACAGGGAGGAATCGACTTGACAACTACAGGAGCAAAACCGCTTTACCACACAAATGCAAACGACCATCCAGCAGAGGTGTGTGATCAAGCCAGAGCTTAAATGCTGTGCAGGTTATGAGGAAATCATCCACAGCTGTGACAGACACTCCCCCTGCGAAGAAGGCCCGCCCACAACAGGCACACAACCCACTGCTGCCAAAACAAGCAGAAAACATGACTTTTTTTTTTTTTTTTTTTAGCATTTTTCTGGCAGCATTTGCTTTCCCCCTTATCATCAACTTTTGTCCCACATCTGACCTAAGATGCACAGACATCTTGTCTCTTCTAGCTGGCAGAAAATCAGCGTTTGAACTCTGGATGAACTTAAGAGTACAGTAATCCTCTTCTCTCATTCAGTCCAAAAACAAATCATTCCTGTCCGATTCCAGCTCACATCCAGATCCTTCTGTTGGGAAAGTTAGGAGAGTAGATGTACAGGATGAAAGATGGCCACTAAATTGGATGCATTTAGCTTCATGCATTGACAGGCAGGCTGGAGAAAAACCTGCAGTTTGTACTTTAATATAAACAACCTGGAAACACACACAATGCTAACATGTAGCAGTTCTCCGTATTCGGCTAGATGCTGGTCCAGCAGAGACTAGTTAAGATTCCTTTTGTGATGGTTGCTGCAGCTTATTCATTTTCTACCTCTGTAAATCTAAACCCTGCCATGTGTGTGTCTTCCTCACTGAAACTAACATGGTGTGGTTGTGGACAGGTGCCAGGTGGGCTGAACAGGGGCCGCTGGTTGACAGGTGGCCTGTTTCCAGGCACCAGGGCACACGCTCATTACCAGCTCATAAGTGGCTCATGTGCTGTGGCAGAGTGAAGGCATTATGTTTGCTGCACTGTTTGCCCGCTGTGACTCTGACACCTGCTCCCCTCGCAGCGTGATTGGTCACAGTTGGGTTCGCGTTGGACTTTGACTTTGTTTTGATTGAAATATGAGAAAAGAGGCGGCGTGTTTCATTTCATCAGGTGTGAATCTAATAATAGCAGGAACCTTTTACAGCTGTGCCAGAAACGTTTGCGTATCAAAATGCAGGTCAATAAGCAAGTTCACCTCTTTTAGTCCAGTTTGAAATAACAAAAAGAGAGAAAACATCGTGGTCGGACTCGCACTCCTCAGAGAACGGGTCCTTCTGACTCCAGCACGTTGTTTCCTCAGGTGTCATTAGCCAGGAAAATATAGATCTTCAGCGGATCCTGGCACAAATATCCCTTAAACATTAATATTTTCCAGTTGATATATTCCATTTCAGTTTTCCCCAACCCTTCATCCATCCATCCACACACACTCACACAGTGTCTTATGCTAAATACTCAGTCGGGATGGGAATACAGGAAGCGTTTCGCTTGAGAACTACTTTTCAATTTTCTGTAAGATCACAGCCGTACATCTCTGAGCTTATTGATTCCTCTGTGGATGGCTGCACC
>NC_136625.1:13151590-13159090 GCF_933228915.1 Telmatherina bonti
AGTGGACTCTGGTTGGTTTAAGGTGGACCAAATGGCTCCAGTGGGAATGTGCCCTTTGTTGAACGCTTCCAGGGGAGCAGAAAACATCAGCCTTTAGGTACCCGAACCCTGTTAGCTACTTAATTGTTCTTTCAAAAGTGACAAAAGCCAGTTGTACAGTTGTGGACAATATTTCATGTTGTCTGCAAACACTATTACTTTTGGTTTTTCTCCATCTCTGTGGCACAAAGCATTTTAGAGTTTATGAATACCCACACCTCAGCTCTTCTTGTACCAGTATCCTTCCTCTCCTCCGGAGTGATTTCTTCCCGCTCCGGATACGTTGCACCTCTGTTCCCTTGTCAAACAGGGCAGAATCAAAGTGTTGCAGTTCTGCCATGAGGTGCAGAATAGCGTCCCTCCTGAGGAGAGGATTGTTAATGGCGGCCGGAAGAGCAGCAGGGTTTCCTCCCCTGTGTTCACTACTTTGAAACCAATTGCTTTAGCCCAGTAATAAGTCATTAATTCTCGTTTCTATGCAGATGTGCTCCCCACTATAATAAATCTAAAGTGTTAAATCATTTATAACAAATTTATCAAACCTATTTATTGAAAACTACATTTTTCTTTTCTTTTTTTGTCTCATTTTGCAAATTATATAACTTATGTTTGCAATGCCCTGCACCTCCACCTCCGGTACAAAGGAGACCATGTTACTTGCAGAACAAACAACGCAGATACTCACCTTTGGACTTGAAAGGGCAGATTAAGATCTTAATGTGTTGTCTTCTCCTCAAAGTCTATGCCTCAGACTCACTGAGCTGATGCGAAATTAATGAGAGAAAACTGCTGGGGAGGTGGTGGGCATGGGAGCATCAGACGCCTTCTTCTGCTCTGAGAGAATTATTAAAGTGCTGCTTGCCAAGCTGAGACGAGGAGAACAGTGGGAACCGTGCAGCTCTGTGCATGTAAGGAGGGAGGCTGAGAGCGGGGAAATATGCTGTTTTTTGGCTCTGGCCATTTAGCACCATCTGCTCCGTCATTTGGGTGTTTGTTTGTGCTTTTTTTCGCCCTGTAAACTTGACAGGGGACAAATGCTGGAAGTGTGGAGCAGGTTAGGATGATGGATGCTCTCCACATGCAACATGTCAGTGAACACAGCAGCCTGGATCATGCAGGAGTCGGCACAGGAGGGCATGTCAAAAGATCCGTTGCTTCAGCTCTCAAACTTGTGTCATTACAGATGTTAGTTGTTTTGTTGGAGACTTCATCTATTTTCCTTTTGTCTCTTTAAAACATGTCTCACTGATCTGCCTTCTGCAGGCACCAAAATAAAGTAGAAAACCACTTTTCACTTCATTTCATTTCATGTATTTCAAAATAACTTATTTCAATTAACCATAAATTCCTCTGTACGAGCTGCTTAGTCAGAGCAGTTACTTTAGTGTATAAAACCAGGAGTTTGGTGGAGTGTGTTGGTCAGCAATCATCAGCATGTCTGATGGTCAGAATTCATAATCGGATAAGCTGGAAATGGAGCTGTTAGCCAGTGATCTCGTAATGATGCATCTTTCCCGCCTTTAACACAACAAAAAACCTGACCTGACAAACTTTTACTTCATAGCACACCTTGCTTTTTGTGCTCTGAGGGGGGAATGGGAAGCCTGAAGGTTACAGAGGTGGGCTCTGGTCTGGAGAACCCAAATGAACTTTTGTGGGCCCTTTAGCAAGTCCCTTAAGCCCCCAACTGTGCCCCTATAGTGCTAAAACATGGCAACCCTCTGTTCTCTGGTACCTCTATAGAGATGGGTTAAATGGAGAGATGAATTTCCCAATCAGAATTAATAAAGTAAAAATGATGAATGATTATTTATTATGATTATCATAATAAGGCTACACTCCCAGTTTAGCAGCAGCTAATTTAATCAAGTAAATGTGCCGACTGAGCACTTGGCCACTTTCTGTTCAGTAATATAATTTATAAATGAATATTTAATCATCTGTCTCAATTTGAACAGTTGGCTTTTGACTGCATCACATCTAAAGCTAGAAAGTTTATATTTCGGGGTTGGAGGGCTTAGAGAGTTGGATCCGGTCCCATCCTAATCACCACTGCTTTTAAGGGAATTAACTTTAAAACGTCCTTTATTCATCCACTCGCTGTTCAACACATTACTTGTGCTCAGTTAAGTATTGAAAATGAGATGCTTACGGTTGAAGAAATATCTGTAATAATTTATGACATCATAATGAGAGATTTTACTTAACCTGTTTAACAACTGATGTTTTAAGTTTCCGTCTGTTGATGAGTCGTGACTCACTAAAGGTCTCTGTAAGGCCTTCTTGTGATCTACGCTAAAGTCAGACGCAGAGTCTTCCGTCTGTCTTGCGTTGTTAAAAGTGCGTAACAGAAAACTTGCAGATGTGTACTCTGATGCAGCAAATGGAGCGCTACTACTGGGAACCATAGGGGTCAGTATTGAGCAATAGAACTGACATGTAACCACTGATAGGAACATCGAAGAAGAAGCCACACAGACCACTGCCTTCTAATGTGCTGCTTCTTTTTATTTATTATTTATTTATTTTGCTACTTCTTTTTATGTCTCTTTCTGAGAATATTTAGCATTATGATCTAGCAAACATTCACCATGTTTGCTATTGTCTGGAATAGATGTCAGAACTTAGAGGTGAACTCTGAACTCTACGCTGCCTTCTGGCCGTTTCCCAACAACCAGCCGGCGTAATGGATGCATGGACATGTGACAGAAGTGATCTCTGAAACAGACAAACCTATACTTATGTAAAGATGGCATAAAAGGGCCACTAGAGAGACCATTGTTTGTAGTTTATTTGAGGCAGAGTGTGAGTAGAGGTTGCTTTTGTAGGAGGAGAGGTGACGCCTCATCTTCCTGCTGTTAGCTGAGAATTTCTCTACTTTAATATAAACTGTCTCCATCCTTCCCTGCTAAAACGTATCTTTTCACTCCAAGATTCTAACATTTTGCTTCTTAGAAGTGTATTTTTCATCATTAAGATGAAGGAACAGAGCTGAGTTTGGCCTGATGAGCTGGCTCTCCTCCGTTGATCCATCTGTCTATTGACGGGTTGTTTGGTTTCCCAAATATAAAGCTCATTGCAGTCCTCACTGCGAAAAACTGCAAAAATAGTTTTAAAGGCCACTCGAGTGAAATATCTCTGTCTGAGCTGAAGAAAAACTTAATAAGCTCTTCCAGATTAAATTGAAATGTCTTCAGGAAACTAAACCCTGTCCAGTTTACTTGACTGGATGCCATGATCTGGATGAACAAGAACCTTCTCAGACATGTTGCTGCTGGACTACCTGCTACAGCATCCTGTCCTCAACACACAAAGAAAATACAGACTTTGTATTTGTCAGTATGACTAGATAGTTTTCTCCATTTTTCATGAGTTTTTGACTGGGCTGGTGGGAAAAACTGCACTGAGAGTCAGTGAGGAGAAATAAAAACATATAATATAGTATAATATCTGAGTAGGAATGATCTACAACACACATAAAACCTGAGCACAACCTAGAAGAAACACTGTCTTCTATGTATAGATGCAAAAAATAAAAATAAAAATCTGACTGTATCCAAAGTATCCAAGGTTCAAATGATGGAAATGATCGTCCTTTTATTAAAGCGCCAAAGAGATGCTGAACATGGCTGAACCAGATGAGGGGCGGGACACGTTTCCTAGCTTTGGTCACCTTAAAACATCAATACTTGGCAACCTTTAAAACTTCTTTTTAAAGTTTATCTTCTGGCATTTGAGAGCCCCAAGAGGCGCTCACTGTGCTTGACAAGTGAAGTGGGAGTCTCTCATTTGAAAAGGCTGAATAACGGAGCAGCAGAAAACA
Organism: Telmatherina bonti; assembly: GCF_933228915.1. NCBI lineage: Eukaryota > Metazoa > Chordata > Actinopteri > Atheriniformes > Telmatherinidae > Telmatherina > Telmatherina bonti. The sequence continues at coordinate 13,155,453 of NC_136625.1, forward strand.
GATGCATCATCATCATCATCATCATCAGTGAAAGCATTCTTTTGCAGCTCTGACATTTTTCTGGAGCTCACGAGGGAAACAAATCTTTACTTGTCTGTGGTGATATTTTCATTGTATCGTGACTGTCACTCCCCAGTCCTCTCCATCCTGCTCACCATCAGTAAAATGGAGCCTAAAGCGACTCCGGTGCCAGAAAACTCACAGTGCCGGGGATTAGCAAGTCATTTTCTACTTCACTGTCGAGAATCCTCGGTCAAAAATGTCACATCACAACTGGGGAATTCATGGCCTCTTTGTCCCTTTTTACAAGCCCTCTGCTCTCCCTGCTTTCTCTGTGCTCACATTGGCATCTGCTTCAGGACTATGAGGCCATTAACTCACAAGAGAGTCGGGGAATAGAGTCAGAAGAGGGAAAAGAGGAGAGACGGATAAACGCAGTGAGAGAGTGTAGCGGAGGAGAGTTGAAAGGGTCATAGAGGGAAATTGTTGATAGCAGGGATAAAAACAGGAGTAGAGATTGAGTGTGAACAGGAAATGGTGAAAAAAAAAAAAAGAGGTCACCCAAGAGAGAGAGAAAGAGAGACAGAAAATTTGAAAACGACAAAGATACTGAACCAGAAACAAAGACGTTCCCAAGGGAGTGAAAATCCAATATCTCCTGGCCCTAAAGCACTGCAGCGCAAATGACTAATCCCCAAGAAAAAGCAATGCATATCCAGGGACTTAACAGAGGAAGCGACAGAACAACCTTCCCTTTGGCATATCAGATAAACCGAGTTGTTCTTTTATGAAGATTTCTAATGTCATCACCTTCTAGCGAGCATAAAACATTCAATAACTCGGGACAGAAATGAAAAGACAAGCAAGTTCACCCAAATCATAAACTAGATTGTATAATTAAACTATGCAATCATTTTAATTACAAAAATGTCTGAAATAAAAGATTTCATAGACTTTTTGTCCCCCCAAAACTATCCAAAATAAAAAAGTAAATCAAGCAGAAGTTATTTTTATTGATACGAACTGCGCTGTATGTTGAAAAATATGCTGTTATAATTTTGCATCAATAGGCTCCAGCTTTCCTTTAGTTGGTCTAAGCGCTATAGAACATGAATAAATGAAAGTTTGCGTTGACACTGCCTGAACTGACATTTTTCCAGCTGATTCAACTATTTATTTTATGTATTTTATTTTATTTATTCAGCTGTGCGGATTCTTAAACATGCTAGAGGCAAGGCAAGGCAAGTTTATTTGTATAGCACCTTTCATGTACAAGACAATTCAAAGTGCTTTACATGAAACATTAAAAGCATTACAGAAAAAAGCATAAAATAAAAATAAAAATAAAATCATAATAAAATCATAAATTATATTAAAATAATTAAAAGCAGAATTAAGTAAAAGTTGCTGTGCAGATGTCATGCATAGGCGCATGAGAAAAGTAATGTTTTTAACCTGGATTTAAAAGTCTTTACATGTGGTGAAAGTTTAATCTCCACTGGCAGATTATTCCACTTGTTTGCAGCGTAACAGCTAATGCTGGGCGGACACTGTGCAATTTTAGAAATCTGACTGTCGGGGAAATGCTCCCACTGCACGACCGGGTTTGTCCCTCATACTCTATTTGACTCTACGACATGTGTACTCATACTGTACGACTCCTGTCAGCCACGATTATTGACAACCACGACTACTTGTCGGCGTCAGTCGGCGTGTGACGGCACAACGTGCTCAAGTGTGAACAACGAAAAACAAAGGTTCCTAGTTCCTATGACAACCACAGCGTGCCTGACAACAAGATGGCGAGCAGGCAGGAAGTTGTTGCAGTTATGCGCGCTGTCTTATGCGCGGAAACAAAATAAAAAAAGAAAACCTCGTGTTCTCTCCATAGCTCTACTAATCTCTCTTCTAGCAGCTGTCTGAAGTTGGGGTTGCCCGCCATTGTTTAAAGCTCCACCGGTGTCTTCTGCGCAGGTGCGAACGTAGAATCGTGACGTAACACCACTCACACTGTACGAGCAACGGCAAAAATTTCTGACATGCCAGAAGTTTGATCGGGAGGTCGCAGCATCATCGTTAGAACGTAGCAGCAATTAATCCTTCCTCGTGAGTGTTCTCACACTGTACGCCTCACGACCTCCCGACCGGACATCCCAACGCTACGATGTTTCCACGATGACGCAGCGTGGTCTGCGACAGGAAAATCGTGGTGAAATCCCCTCAAAATCGCACAGTGTCCGGCCGGCATTAATGCCGCTTCTCCATGTTTAGTCTGAACTTTGGTCTGGACTGGTTGACTAGCGTCTTTGGATCGAAGAGCTCTGCTTGGTTTATATTCTCTGAACATATCACAGATTTATTCTGGTCCTAAACCATTCTGGGATTTGTAAACAATCAGTAGGGTTTTGAAATCTATCCTGTGATTGACTGGAAGCCAGTGTAAAGATTTTAAAACTGGTTTGATGTGCTCACACCTCTTAGTTCTAGTTAAAGCTCTTGCAGCAGCATTCTGGATGAGCTGCAGATGTTTAATGCTCTTTTTAGGAAGTCCTGTTAAAAGACTGTTACAGTAACCCAATCTGCTTGAGATGAATGCATGGATAAGTTTCTCCTGATCTTTCTGGGAGACTAAACTTTTAATTCTGTTGATGTTTCTCAGTTGGTAAAAAGCTGTCTTAGTGACAGCTTTTATGTGGCTGCTGAAAGTCAGATCTGTGTCTATCAACACTCCAAGGTTACAGACTTGATTGGTGGTTGTGAGAGCTCGAGTCTCCAGGTGTTTACCAACGCTGACCTTCTTCTCTTTGCTACCAAACAGAATAATCTCAGTTTTGTCTTCATTTAATTGAAGAAAATTCTCTCTCATCCAGGTGTTTACTTGCTCCAAACACTGGCACAATAAGTCTATTGGACTGTGGTCATCTGGTGACAACGACACATAAAGCTGCGTGTCATCTGCATAACTGTGATAATTGATGTTAAAGTTCTGTATTATTGGACCCAAAGGGAGCATATACAAGTTGAACTGAAGAGGTCCAAGGACTGACCTCTGAGGTACTCCACAAGTCACGGCCACTCGCTCAGATTCATAGCTGTCAATTGTAACAAAATAACGCCGGCCTTCTAAATAGGACCTGAACCAGTTATGGATAGATACCATTAACTTTCCTCAAAACTTTATCACTTGAAAATACAAAACAAAAAATACTTCCAGTCACGAGGCAGATGCAGGATTTGTACAAGTTCAAGGGAAATATTCCTTTATTCTAAAATCAACTGTATGTCTTAGAGTTCAATATATTCTTTGGAAGGCATTGTGTGTGCTATCAACTTTCATTTAAACACACAGCCTCATTCATAGTATTTTGAAGCCTCTGCTCAAATAACATCCTGATTTATTATCATTCATTGAAGACGATGTGTGTGCTGTGACTTCAGCTATGTTTAGATGCGCGGCGATCGTACAGCCATAAAGTCGGCATCAGAAATTTGCATGATCTGCTTTTGTTTTTGTAAAGCTCTGTCTGTAACTAATGACATATCTGTAACTGTCCTAATGTGGTTGCATTAGTTGTCGTTATGTATTTATAGCTGTGGAGTGCAGAAATGACTGCAGGCTCTTTAGTATCTGCCGTTTG
>NC_136625.1:13164090-13166590 GCF_933228915.1 Telmatherina bonti
TCTCTGGGTTAGCTCGGTTAGCTCTTAGATCCAGAAAGCTTGGAGTTCACTAGATGTCAGTCATCCACCATGATGCTTACAGCCCACCTCTCAGCTCCACCTCTTTCCCCATATTTGTATTTTCCGAGAGAGACGACACGCATGCCCCTGCCAAGATGGCGATGGTAGGAACCGCCCACCAAGCTTCAATTCAGCTCTTCAGAAACCTACGGGTGACGTCACAGAGGCTCCGTCCATCTCTTCATATACAGTCTATGCCAAAAACCAAAGAGAAGAAAATGTGCGTTTTTTAATTATAATGCCATGACTGAAATGGTGTGGAAGGGTTCTTATGGGTGTTGGATATAATCAGTAATGGAGAGTTGCACTTACAAAAAGTAACTGAAATATGTGACTTGCCTGCATGTAAGGCTGATGATGCAGGGTTAAAATGTATTTTGATGAAGCATACATGTTGGGGCTGAGTCCTCCAGAGTCCCAGGTCTGTTTAAACCCTCTCTTCTGGATTTTTCTTTTAGTGTTTTCTTGTTTCTTCAACAAATCATTTTCAGACACTGTTCACAGAAGAGTTTTTTAGGCCTGCCACCTCTTATTTTCTCTTCCACATGTCCAGTTTCCTCAGTTTTTTATCTTTATAATTTTTTATGAGTTTTGGGCATCAGTGACCTTTATTTGAAAGCTTTTTTTTTTTTCCAACACTGTGCTGGAAGAAAATGGTCAGAGTCAAGGACTGAAATAAAAAAAAAGAGAGAAAGGAAAGAAAATGTTTGAAAAGACCTTCAGAAAGTTTGGCGAGCTACATTTGGCTCCTTAGAAGCAAAATATAAAGAAATTATGGGTGGCTGAAAATTTTTGCACTTTTGCAACAAGAACATTAAAATATCCTGAATTCAGGGTTAAAAATATCCTAGATGTACATAACCGTCAGCTGATTATCTTTTAAGGGACTGTTTTAGCTGTAATTAATTTTCAATCAGCACTATATAAAGGCTGTAATTAGGAAGTATTACTGGTAAATGAACTGATTTAATAGTCGTGCTGCCTTTTCTTTCTCATAGAACAGATAATATATCTAAAGAGACTTCCGTATTAAATATGATTAAATAAAAATAATGGTGAGCACAACTGGAAGTGTTGCGTCATGCTATTATAAGAGATCCTTTTGATGGACGCTGATATGCCTGTTTGAACTTGTGCTTGGTGTTATGGGAAATTAAAATGATGATGATGATGCCTTTCAGCTTTGGTTAGAGGAAGTTTTGATCTCCAAAGTCTTTTAACTTTTCAAATAACTGTGGTTGATTTTTAATCCATGGGTCCAGACATCATTTAATCATATGCATGATTGCTTTGGCATAAGTGTTCCAGCAGATAAAACTATAGTGTGTACATTATATCTGCCTGGGAGGAAATTACAAAAAGAAACTGTATGTTTTCCAATAGGAACTCTAAATATACTTCCAATTTCACCCGTGCACCACTATGGAGTCCACAAATGACAAATCTTTTTTATTTATTTTTTTTATTTAGTCATTTTCTTAAACAAGTCTTTCTTACTTGTGCTGCATTCAAGAGATGTGTTCTAATTTTTAGTGAAAGAAAAAAAAAATCTTTTTTCTTTTTAAATAAATTTCTGCAGAATGATGGACGGCACTTGGTCAGACCTCAGCGGCCGACCAATCCGAGGCTTGGTTTTTAAGGGAAAGAAGAAGTCCTCTTGCCTTTTGTTGTGAAAGGAATCATATATCCAGCTGCATAACTATTAGTGTCTAAATAATAAACTGAAAGCTAGCTTAGGTTAGCCAACCAAATGCCACAACAGAACATTTAATGGCTGCGTTGGTTTGCAGCACTTACTGTTGCATTTATGAGTTTCCCCCTTTATTCTCCATGGAGACATGATGACACATACTGTAAGTACACCCCTGTACTCGATGCATGAAGATGTTCAGATGCCACATGCAGCATCTTTCATCTGCAATGTATTTCTCCATTAATGCACACACAATGCACAATGTGGATAGTGTGTCTTGTTAGGAGGCGGAAGATGTTAGAGGATGGCTGACTCATCCTAGAGACCAGTATTCAGACATGTCTTGTACGTTTTCCTGTTCTTTCACATTTCTGCTTTTCTCCCATACATATTTTCTAACTTTGCTGTAACCCAGATGACATGATTCGAGTTGACAGGTAAATAAAAATGCTAAAACTGGGTTGCAGTAACTGTACATAATAAGGATTAGATGTTGAAAAGACATATCTATTAAATGTTTTCCGCTGAAACTGGTCTGATGTTAAGATAACCGTCTTTTTAAAATGCAGGAACAGACGGTGTGAGAGTCTTTTTTTATCTAACTGTGGGCAAGACAAAAAAAAAACCCAACATATTTCCAAAAACAGTTCCTCTTAAATCCTGAGTCATTATTTATGAGTTGCCAAAAGCGTTTTGATGAGCGCTGAGCTTAACATCATGAGAGCTGCTGTTGCTTTGAACAAGCGG
>NC_136625.1:13171590-13184090 GCF_933228915.1 Telmatherina bonti
AGTAAGCTGGCAGACAGCCACGGTTGCTCTCTCACTGTGGACCCGCTGGATGCTGTGATGGCTGTTTCTCTTCTGTCTGTGTTCATTCTCACAATACAATTGTTCCACAAGCCATCCTCTCATAAAGCTGTCTGTTGCCATTAGAAACCTGCGGCAGAGTGCACAATGAATCTGATCCACCGCTCTGCGCTTCGCTTTGTTTTTATTGATTCCACATTCTTACCAATGCAAACTGTAAACGGAGCGACTCCGCTGGAAACTCAGGTCAGCCGTACGGCCCAGAGTTGTCTGCATGTCTTCAGGTTTCAGGAATAATTACTCTCATTATATTTTACTTATAAATGCCGTTTGGATAAAAATATTCATTTTTTATTTTTTGCTGCCAGCGACTTCTTTTTCAAATGAGGGAAACCTGCTGAGTGGCGAACTTTACTTTGCAGCCAAATTAGCTGAAATCACAGAGCGCCGTCCTGAAGCAGCCTCAGCGTGATGCTTTAGTCATTTATTTTATCTGTCTCTTCAGAAATTCGGTTAATGTTTGTTTGCTTTTAAAGCCAATAAAAACATAGAACATCTATGTAAACCTTTCAGCAGTAAGATACTAAAGTAAGAAATTACTTTAAATCTGCATGTCAGATGTGTTTATTAGAAATGTGAATATTTGTGTGGCTATATGTTAGATTTATTTATTTATTTATTTATTTATTTATTGTCTTGTCCATCATTGAAGCAAGCAGAATGATTATCTGGATGCTGTGTTCTGCTGAGCAAATTTACTTAGCCAAGGGCAGCATTATAGATATAACGCTCCGCATGATATTCTGGATTCTTATTATGTTTTTCTATTTATTTTGCATAATTGTTTGAATTACTGCGTTTGTACTGCTGGACCGGACTGGAGAGGATAAAAGAGAGTTAGAAAGAGAATTGAAAAGAAGAGAAAAGAGAAAAACATCTCATGGAGAGAGAAAAAGTGTGACAGAGAGAGAGCGAGAAGGAAAGAATAAGAGAGAGAACAACCTACATACATATGCATATACATAAGCACGCATACACACCCGCCTATTTAAACACATGTGCATACACCTATACACATATACATATTAGATTCATGTTCCCTCTGCAGGAGGACGAAGCCATCAACTGTCAGGAGAACCAGAAATGAACAAGCTAAATCAGAAACGTACGTAGAAAACTATCTGCTGTTGGTGAATGAACCTGCAGGACGACCCACTGACCGCAGGGTGCACGTTAGATTTATAACATGCACACAAATGAAAGGTCTCTTCAGAACATCTTCCAGTTAGCAACTTCACAAATATTCATCACAATACAAGCAACAAAACCAGCATCAGTGTGTTGTTCTGCAGGGAGACGAGGCTGAAATGGAAGCATGCAGGGTTGCAGCGGTAATCTGTTGTTACAGCCTTCTTTTTTTTTTTCTGGGAAGCTTTTTTCACAAGATCTGAAACCTGACTGCGGGGATTTGTCCCCCACTCAGACTGAACAGCATTAAGAAGATGGTGGGCGATAAAGCCTGGCTCTGAGCTGCAGTTCATCTCCGAGGGGCTGGACGGGAAAACCTGATGCAGCAGATGGTTTCTCACACAGATCCATCTGGGAGGTTGTTGCAGCAACGTGTTTGCAAAGGAGAAAGTGCTTAAAAAAAAAAAAAAAAAAAAAAAAAACTTGGCAGGACAATTTGATTAAAGATGTTTTAGTTGAACATATGGTAAATTCAGCCAGTCAGCTCAGCCGAGTGGATCGATGCTCTGCTGAAGCCTGTCATGAGATGATTAAGGAAACTTCTTCAGTGGATTTTTTTTCTTTTCTTTGTTTTTTTTCTTAATACATTCTCTGCAGTTCTAATGGAAATAAAACGAGAATAATTTAAGCTCCTTCTGGGGAAATTAGTTGTTCATAAATTCAGAAATCAGAAATATTACTGCTGCTCCAAAGCGTGATCTCTTTTAGGTCAGATCTAAGGAACTTCTCCTGTCAGAGACTGTCTGCGGCGCCGCTGTGTTACATTTTCAGCTGTCTGTTGCTTTTCATGCACATCATCACTGCTGCCACGATTGATGGTTTTTCTAAAGTTTTGCTTGAAACTAGTTCTCAGTCTTTATTTTCTTCTGTTCAGTTTTTATTTTTTTTTAAATATAATTGAACAGCACTGAATAGCAAGGTTTGTTTTTTTTGTTTTTTTTTAAGCCATTGCATTTTTTCCCTTTGGACAATAACAAGGAGACTCAATGTTTACAACAAGTGGTTAAAATGACATCTAATAATATAGCAAATATAGTAAAATGATCCAAATTTGAAACTATAATGGGATAACAAACACTTATTTTTGTCTTTACATCCCAAAACCAGGTGGTAGAGATGACTTTAGCAGGTTTACTTCCATAAAGTTATTATAAAATTCCTTATAGTTTCTGCCCTGCGAAACAGTAGAGCAGGTTGTGAAAAGGTTAAAGCTCCCAGTTTTTAGTCTTTTTTTACCCCGTGTTCTGTAATCCAGTAATATTTTTTTTTTGTGAAATGAGTTTCTCATGTAATTCTCCAAGATTTAATTTTCATGTGCCCTGTATATTTCACTCATATAAAGACACGCTGCAGAACTTGCAGTTTGTCTCAGCATCGGCTGCAAATTCAGCTTTCACCCTGAGTCCTACCTGTACTCAGAGCTTCTAAACTTTCTGTGATGGTTTTTCTCTTGTAATTGCCAAACGAAGGGGGTTTTAATAGCAGCAACACTGTCTCTCCCACTGCATGCATGACAGATCCTGTAAACAGAACAGCATGGCCAGCCAGAGAAAGCTGGGGATGTCACTGAAAAGAAAAGTCATTTACCTGATTTTTCAGTAAAGTCACTGTCTTTGTAAATCTGCATGTCTTGCATGAACAAAATCTTGCATGAGTACATGTGATGTGAGTGTTGTCACATCCATGCAGAGTAGGAGGAGAGCATAAGGGAGACTAGAAGGATTTCTCTGGAAAAACAGTTTGGGGCGGGGCTTATATTCACACCAAGCTGCTTTCGTCGGTCAAGGTTCAAAACTGTGCAAAATCAGGTATATCTATCTATCTATATCTTTAACTCCTGTGGTTTATTTTATCCTGATACATCACTGTTTCCATTTCTAGACAGAATCTGAGAACCAACTGGACCAGTTATGCAGCTTTGTACCGATACTGATGCTAAACTGAATTAATTAGCTTATAGTCCAGAACAATTACTTTGTTTTTTTTTCCTTTTATGCAAATAAAAACAATGAAACGTACATTTTAAAAATCACATTATCTTTAAATAAGCAAACAGACCACAGTTGTTTCTCAGCAAAAACATTATAAAACCTTTTACATTTAAAAAAAATCATCATGTAGGTCAAAGAAAAGATGTAGATTGTTTTTAATCTGTTAATCGACTAATAACTCAGTGACATTTTGGTCCTTCATTCATTGTGTAAGTATATTGTTAGTTTCAGGGTCAAGTCAATGCAGCACAACCAGGAAAAGTCAGATAAACATCAACCTCAGTCAGAGGTTGATTTTGTCCAGTTTGCCAATAGGTTGATCGCAGCCAGTAAGTTCAGCGTCAGCCAGCAGGGATATCAGGCTGATAAGTCCTCGTAGAACTCTGTAAACGTCAGAATTGTTGTATTTTTACTTTGGAATATTGGAATCTTACCTAAACTTGTTCCTGTCCATATCTTCCTCCACTTTCTTACTTTCATACCTAAATCATAGCCTCCAATACAAACTAACACTGAATAAACAGCAAACCTTTCACATTTAGCAAAAACTGTATTTTTAATGTTTTTCTTGCAAGGATGGAAAGCTTGAGGTTAGAGATATTTGGCTCCAATATTATGTTTTTTGCCACTGCTTCCTCTTCCCTGGATCTTTAATTGTTGTGCAGCAAGTCATTAAAAAGCAAGGCCAAGGAGCCAAACACCCAAATGCAACTACAGATTCTACACCAAAGCCGACGGGGCCAATATGCAAAATTTGCCTGGAACTGCCGGCGAGGGATACTGACTGCTCCAAAATAATACTACCCTGGCCACAGACATTATCTTGAGGCTTTACGGTGCATGCTAATGGCTCCAGAGCTGCCATAGCAGCTTATTTTGTGCAAGTTTGGCCTTTTTCTTTTATAAGAGCAATCACTTGTTTTGGGTTGGTTTTCATACATCAGATTGCTTGTTTCTGTCACAACATCTGGCAACGCGGACTCCAGCAGGTTCAGTGCAGAACTGGAAAGTTCTGGCAAAAGGAAGATGCATTGTTGGGGAGAGGGGAAATCCCTAATAGCAAGCTGTGTGTTTTAAGGGATATAAATAATACTTTAGAGCAGTGTTTTTCAACCTTTTTTTTTCACTGAAAAATCACAAGGAAGGCACACCACAAACCAAAATGTTGTTTTTTTTGTTTTAAAAAGTCCATATTAATATAAAGTCCATCTCATCAAAGCCTCTTTATTAGAAACCAGATAAACACAAGAAAGAATTTTATTATCTTTCATCCTGTTTGGATGAACACAGAGTTGCTTTTTCAGACCAATGAGGTGAAGTTGGGTCATTTCTCAGGGCACACCTGATAATCTCCACAGTGGTGGAAAAACACTTCATTAGAGCAGCGCTAACGTAACGGTGGGGATGTCAAATAAACATAAGTCATAAACGGGACTTTTGTCGCACATTAACAGGAACTTGGAGGGCAACATCCCATCTGCAACTCATATAAACACTATAAATGGTCTCACTTGGAATATATGATTCATCAGAATATTGTTGTAAATGCACACATAGCTACTGTGTAGAGCTCAAAGTTTCTCAGCAGGACTGTGTATCTTAATTCAATGATCATCGTGATTGATCTCTACTGTGCGTTACTGAGTTTTCATCAAATGTATCACAGATTTTAACTGAATTATTTGCAAACCTGCAAACGTACGCAGGCTTCCATTTATTTTATTTATTTTTGTGTTGATGGATTGCATGTAAAGATAAACACACAAATGGAAATGTTCTTCTGGAATAACCCGTCTTGCCTCTCCTTCCTTTAGGACGGAGGGTTACAGAAGGGTTCCCTACCACTACTATGAGGCAGGCAGCCGGGACGAGTGCGCAGAGTACCTCCTTCATGAGAGCGCTCCCTATGGTGGACACCGCTTCATTACAGAGAAGTCTGTTTTTGCCAAGTGGGCTAAGACTCACGCCATCAAGTTTTTCAACCCACCGTGGCAGCTGTCGTGACCCTGGCTGAACCAGCGCAGAAACGTTGTCCACATCCTCTTCATCGGCATGCGGAGACAGAACCAGTCTCAGCACTGCCACCACTAACAACGTCAAGCATCCATTCTGACACAAGTTTAAACACATCTGTGACTTCATCCAGTCCTGGTTGGTCACAGGTTGGAACCTCCAGAATCAGGCAACCGAGTCGGACAAATGTCCAATGCCATATCTCCCGTCTTTTGAATTGCAAGTCTCCTTTTTCCCCTGAACTTTACAGCTGAAGAATGTGCACGGCTCCCTGCTGTGCACTGATTAATCCGTCCTTTCGCTGCTCTGTGAGTCTAGCAGAAGGATGGCTTGAACTTTTACAAATGAGAAGCTGCAACATCTGGAAGCCTGCAGACGACTCGGGCAGAGGGTCCGTTTCTTTCCCGACTGTAGCTGCAGAAAGATTCTGCCTTCGCAGAGTCGAGTCACGTCCGCCTGGACGTCTGACAAGCTTGTCTACCGTTTCCTCCGCGTGTCTGTCTTCTGTCAGGCTGTAATTAATCTATAACGAGCATCATTCAGGCCTTCATCTCTGGCCGAGGGAGCGCTGTAGGCAGATGCTCCGTCGCTTTCAATTTACTTGGATCCTCTCAAAGATTCTTAGCAAGCAAGGTCATTTTGAGAAAGAGAGCTGGAGCGAGCGAAAAGCAGATTGCAGGCAAACTTGCAGGTAAAACACACAGTTGTGCTGTGAGCTGACTCGCACAGCTTCATAGCAGCTCTCTTGGTTTTTTTTCTTCGCTGTGAAATAGAATCATAAGAGACGCGTTGTAGCTTTAGCTTGATGTCTGGATGGCTTACTAATTTATTCTGCAGAGGCAACACTTAACAGTGTGCCATTGACAATGCGAGCATCGCAGCACATGGAGCGATGTGCAATTACAAACGCCATCTCGCTGGAAGGGGTTCAGTCATTTGTGACCCTGCAGAGGGAGAGATTTATGCGTGGAGTGAAAACCATTTGAAGTTCATTGTATTCTATTATCATTTTGTGCCTGCAATATACTCTGCAGTTCATTGTGTAGAAACAGAGGAAGATGCAGTCGTTCTCTTCATCTCTGGTTCTCATCCAGCTTTGTGCCTCTTTGTGTGAAGTGTCACCGTTTCAACACATCGTCCCATTTGTCTGTGGAGGCAGCGTGCACATCTCCTGGCTCATGGCTGTACATTTGAATGCTTCTGTTCCAGGATTGTAAAGAGCATTCTGTGATGTGCTAAGTTGTGTGTGTGTGTGTGTGTGTGTGTGTGTGTTTGTCTTGGCTGGCAGAAGGGACCTTGAGACCAGTGTCCTGCTCTGAGTCGTGGTCCAGAAAATAAAAACTGAAAGGAGTCAGAGACTCGATGCACAGAGTCCCGTTACTTCCTGAAAATACTGCCGCTGAGTTTCACGCCTGCTGCAGATGATCGTTTCCTGACACACAGAGCAGCTCAGGTGTCTCCGTGATGTTGGGGTTTGCAGGTCAATAGTAGTCCCTGAGAAAAAACTGGGCTAAATGTTAACATAAAAGTGATTTTATCACACATAAATGGCTTTTTAATGACCGTTTGTGACATTTTTTCCGATATTTCTAGTGAGAAAAGCAACATATCTGCACATGCACCGCAATATTCTATTTAACTCCATCTAAATACGTATCACATTTACTTGTTACAGAACGTAGTCTGAATAATGACTCATGCCTACATTACCTGATGTCTGCGATATTTATGCCCATCTAAAGCAATTATTATATCTTTAGCCTGCTCAGGTATCTCCCGAGCATAAAAAAGTGCATCATGGTTTTATCACAACCTTCCAGATCTGCAGTGAAGCTCACTTCAGGCGTTACGGCACGAAGCGACGAGATTTATTAAAGCAAATCCAAAAACAGTGACTGTGTTCTGAGAAAAGAAGTCGACCTGGCCTATAAGGGATGAAGAGCAGCCCTGTGTCACAGAGATGTGGACAGAGCTAGTTTTCAGTAATGTGATTAAAGTGTATACATGTCTATAACATGATATTAAGATCAGAGTATTCCAGACAGCTTACTTTAGTTATGACTTTCTCTAAATATGATCCTATACAGCTGAAAGCTGCAGCATGTAACAAAGTCAATGGTCAAATTTCATATATTATTAAAAACGTGCCTTTATGTTGATATCTAATGGCTTTATTTAAGTAGCTGTTTTGTTTTTATCCTTTCAAAATGAGCCATTTATTTCTATTTGCCACTTACACGGCAGCTGCCATATTTCTGCCACCATTTTTACTATGGTGTCTCTGAAAGGACAAACAGCTGTGTTTGATTTTAACACTGCAGCTTCGGCTTTGTTTTATGGGTACGACATCACCGTTCGGGATAATTAGCACCTTAGGAGGACCATACAAGTACACACTCACAAATCTGGGAGAATTTTGGTCACTGACGGACACCATCCGTCTCAACTGTGCTTGATTTCTGACATTTTGTACAACTACATGTCCGTCATTCTTATGCGCTGTACCTTATAAAATTCATCCAAAGTTGCCAGAAGCTTCAAGTTGTCAAGATTATATTGCGCCTTTCATTAAAGGTGTCGCTTCTTTCGTGGAAATATTCAGACTTTGACAGATCAGCGTTAAAACTCAAATCTGATCAAAAGTTTAAAAAAAAAAAGCTCTTATGTGGACTTTATTTTAATATTTAGTTAGATGTGGATTCATTTTGACCTGCAAATCAACAAAATCACACTTTTTGGCTTCTTGTGTATCGGATGCATGTTAGAGAACTTGCATCAGGAGCATCTTGGTAAAAAGCAACACATCTCACCTTGTCGCTCATTGTAAGTCTACCCCGCTGACCCAAGCATCAGCAAAATGTAAAAACGTCCTGTTTAAAATTCCTTCAGGTGCAGCTCAGCGGACAGGAAGCAGCCGTGACACGGCCGGGGTCAGCGGTCCCATCTCCTCTGGGGCGGCGTGTTCCAGAGGTGTGCGGTGCCCGGGCCCTGCAGGCGGCGGGGACTCAAAGTGTCCGCTACACGATGAGTCGTGGAAGTGTGAGACACTGAAGACGAGATGAGGGCCACAGGAGGACGTCTTTCTGTCCCTGTGAGAAAACAGACGCTGACGCCGCGCATGTCACTCCATTAATGAACATTTTTCCACATTTCCCCTCAGCCTGTGATTGTGCAGTCATCTGGCAGCTCTCCGCCGTTCACTCTTACCTCTGCAGCGTATTCACCGCACGCATCGGCGTGTCGCGTTTCCCTGTCAGACTTTTTTTGTCTTATCATGATTTTTAGTCGTGTTTTAATGAAGTGAAGATTTCTTTTCATTGTTTACTCACAAGTGAAGAAGAATGCTGTGTTCTCTGTCTTCTCTTTTCAGTCCTTCATTTAACAATGAGTGCCTTTTTAGTTGTTGATGCAGTGGTTTGTGTGCAGTACTTTATTTTTCCTTCAGCTTCAGGCCACACACGCTTATTTATTTTCTGATCAGCAAACACTCCATTGTTTTCAGCTTAACACACTGGAAGAATACCCTTAGATCTTTGTACAGTACATTATGAACAATACGCCCTCTGATAGACTCCCATGAATCATCCGTGGCTCACAGGAGACGACTGTCGTCGCATGAATACAAGTGTGGGCAGAACTGGAGGCAAATAATAGTATAATTTGAATTTTCAAGGAAGCTTTATTACCTTAAAGAATGATATATTATGATCTGGGAAAATTGACAGCTCGCAGTTGGCTTAACTTAGAATCTTTTGTTCAAAGAAAGTAAAGAAACTTGAAAGAAAGTAAAAATTTTCCATTTTATATTCATGTTTCAGAGTGTCTCTGGGCTTTTAGGTGTGTCACCAGACTATATGTTACTTATTTAATCCATCTTTCTAAAGACTGGAATTTAAAAAGACCTTAAAGTATCGTACAATAGATTTTTCTACTCAGGAGAAGTGAAAATCCTATGAATATGAAAATGCACCTAAATGCTTGGAAAGAGATTAAACACAATTGAGAGAATAATTCAGACATACTGAAATCACATCATGCATGTACACGCTGCTCTTCCAACATGACGTTGTTGTAGTATCAGCTGTTCTTAAAGCAGCGGTCGGTAATCTTGCTCAGTGACATTCTTTTTTTCCTCTGCATGAAGCCGTTCCTCGTCCTGATAGTAGTCTATACATTTTGTAATCATGAACAATAAGAAATATTGTTAGACGCCTCAGTTTACTGTAAATCTGTAAAATCTTTGACCAATCCAAACGTTCGGACCAAACTGAAGTTGTTCATGTCTTATATTTGGTAAACTTCTTCTCCCAGCTCCCCTCCTCCCCCTCTCACAGCGCATACCTGAAAGCCACACCCTGCATATAAATAGTGTGTTAGAATGAAAATACAAAGTAGTGAAGAAGAAACTCAGAAAATGCAGGAAGAATTTTTCCGACCCAGCTCGGTTTATTTGCCTCCTCCTGCTAAGCAGCTGAGAAAGAGAAAAATTGTTGGTGGAAAAAGCTGCGAACTAGAAAAGCACTTGAAGAGCGCAAACATCCGCCACGGCCATTAAAAGGTTCCTGGATCCAAGCGGTGATCCAGATCACCACCAAAATAAATCAGTTCTTTTGACATTTCCAACAACTTCAGAAAAATTTAATTGAAATCCGTCCATAACTTTTTGAGTGAACACAAACAGATAAACACCAGTAAAAACCTTGGCCTTTTCTTGCCTCCTTCGCAGAGGTAAGAAAAAAAAAACCTTGGATCATGCAAAGAGCAAAACTAAATTATCTATTATGTAACAAAATTATCTACTACAATATTGAATTTCCCTTTGGGGATTAATAAAGTATTTTTCATTTCATTTTCATTTCATTTCAAAACCAGAGGGGGAGGAGCCAAAACAGGGCGCCACTTTCACACCTTGCTAGCTCCCCAACATTTCCTAACCCAGCTTTAAGTCTTTAGTTTCTATCATCCAGTAAGTTCTTTTTGTGGCCTTTTTTTTTTTTTTAATTTTACTTATTTTTTGCTTCCTTCATGTGAAGTTTGATCTAATTAATTATATCAACTTGTTTTGTCCTGCTTCTCTGTAGTTATGCTGGTTACTAGACCACTTATCTCAATTAAAACACACTCAGTGGTCAGTTGTTAGCTGATACTTACCTGTCTTAGGCTGCAAACGCGTTTGTTCTTGTGTCCATGTGGTCACTATGGCAACCAGCTCTGTTGTTTGTCTGCATTAAAGGACTCCAAAACAGCAAACTGAGTCAGCATACAACTTCTGGATATCCAGGTTGGGAATGATGTGAGACAGTAAAGGGAGTCAGCATTCAGTTAGAGTTCAGATCACAAAAGAAAAGCATCAATTGTGGTCTTGTAGATGGTGATTTAGGCCCCTAGATGAGATATAGTAGACATTTGGCCACATTTTTCTCATGCTGCCTCTCCCAGTCACCTCCACATTTTATTACATTTTATTATTAGATCAAGGTCAATTCTTAGGAATTAACTGGCACGCCCAAACAAATGCAGAATATATGAGGTGTTGAGATCATAAACATGCAAACACATAACTGAAGACGTATAATTTCTGCCTTAATATGATTAATCTGCAACACAGGATGCCAACACCATAAAAGCAGAGGATGAAATATGCACATATTGAAATTTTATTAAGCAGATTCACTAAATATTCAACTCAATATCTCCACTTTATCGTGCCAAAGCACCTGTTTTCCTCCTCTGTGTCTTTCTCCTAAGTCAAGGCAGCAGCATGTGGGTATAACTTCCAATATGTTTTACTATGTATAAAACACAAGACTGTATTTTCAAATAGTACATATTTTAACAAAAACATTTTCTCTTTTCTTTAGAAATAAAATTAGCGAGTTTCTTGGAATGGGTATTCTGCTCACACTTGTTATATTTGTTGGTTTAGCTCAGCAGAAGTTTCTAAAACACTTTTTGCTCTTTGTTTCTGTTTTTTTACACATTTTTTTCTACCCACATCTTGAATTTGTCAAATTCAGAGCAGTTTGCTTGGAAACTGCTTTTTCCATCCTCAGACCTGAAGCAGAGTTTTTTTTTCTTTGTAATTGGTTGTATACATGCAAATGAAGGATGAAGGATGTAAATGTTGAGCAGCAAATTGAAGGTGAAAGAGTTGGTATCTGCAACCAGCGCTGTGGTTAAAGCGCGCATGTCTCAAGATCTGCAGAAGAAAGACTTGCATTTCTTTACTCCCCAAATTGTTCTCAGCATTTTGCTTTTTTCTTCCCATTGTGATCAGTTGAGATGATTATTATGCCGTTTCAAGTCAAGAGTTCAGATCTGAAGTACTTTTGATTGTGTGACTCCATGTTGAAACCTCTTCAGTTCTTTGTGTAGCAATATTCATACCTTCCTGACTGTTGCCATCTTCTTAAAGTGCTTTTTACATTAGCATTGACAACTTTATCCTCTTTCTCCCAGTGTTCGTTTTTTTTAATGTTACAATGCACTTTTCTTTTTTTTTTTCATTTTCAGGTCAAGTGTCCTTGTAAAAGTGTAACATTGGGTATGTCTGAGCTACACCGAATGTAATATTTGACTGGTTGCTAAAATGAAGCTTGTTTTTCTGACACGTTTAACACTCTTCTTCTCAGTAAAAGAAAGAAAAAGCGTCCAAATGCTGCATGAATTAATGCAGGATATTGAAATGTACATTATGTTAAGTAATTTGGTGTGTCAGTCGCTGTCTACTTATGGGCTATAATTAGATTTATTGTGAATGTTGTTATTTTTACTGATGTGATTTCTGTCCTCTGTGTATTTTTTTCTCTGTGGGGATTAAAGAAAACCACAAAACTCTTTGATATGATTAAATTCCTTTCTAAACAAACCTAACTAAGCAGCACGAGGATACAACGAACCTGGTGAATACACACTCATGTTTTATGAATGGGGCTCAAGCTGAGCTGTCTTTTCAAATCGGGCGTCTCATGAGATTTTTGAAAATGTCAGGAGAGGGGCAGAGATGTGCTGAGTCCAGACTCTGCCTGACTGCTTCAGTTTTGATGTAATCACTGCATAACTGAACATGAATTTGATTATTTATGCTCACACATTTCTGCCTCTGTGCCACTCTAATGAATAAAGGATCAGCATGGAAAATTACAAAGGGGAATATTTGAAAAACTCACCCAGAAGCTGATATGTTCGGATGAAACGTCACATTTCACTGACATTAGTGTGTAGATAGTT